>NW_027605200.1:7500-49222 GCF_048128805.1 Centroberyx gerrardi
AGCTACCACTTCCGGTGGTCGTAGGAAGTCGGGGGTGGTACCGTTGGATCGGGCGTCCCCGTTAATCTAGGGGCGTAGCTTGGTTCCGAGTCTCTACGACCTTCACAAAAAAAGTTATTCAAGAAAGGGTCTTCCCGGAATGGTCTAAATTGCGGTTTCGACCACTTCCGGTGGTCGTAGGAAGTCGAGGGTGGTACCGTCCGATCGGGCGTCCCCCTAAACCTATTCAAGGAACTTGGTTCCGAGTCTCTACGACCTTCACAAAAAAAGTTATTCAAGAAAGGGTCTTCCCAGAGTGGTTTTCATCCCCTATCCTAACCCTAACCCTAACCCTAACCCTAACCCTAACCCTAACCCTAACCCTCCAAATACAGACTTCCAATGGGAGAGTCCCAAATTCCAATATGGAACTGCACAATTTGGACCTGACTTTTGCTCCAATCTTGGAACTTCTTTGAATGGGGTGTCTATGGCAGCTACCCTTTCCTGTTGTCGTAGAAAGACGCGGGTGGTACCGTTGGAAAGGTCGTCCCCGAAAACCTATTCAAGGACCTTGGTTCCGGGTCTCTATGACCTTCACAAAAAAAGTTATGACAGAAAGGTCATTTGGAGAGTGGTTTTTTCAAACTTTCATATCTCGCGATAGGAAAGTGCTAGGCACATGGGACCGGCACCTATGGACTCAGGGGGACCCCCTGGACACGCCCACCAACTTTGGTCACCCTAGCACATGTAAAAAAAATTCACTACAAGTAGGGTCCAATCGCCTCCAAATGGCCCGAAACGTGCTCCTAGACACTTTTTGGCAAAACGTTTCGGACGTGGCACTTGGTCAAATTTTAACATCGTTTTTGCATGGAAGTCTATGGCAGCTACCACTTCCGGTGGTCGTAGGAAGTCGGGGGTGGTACCGTTGGATCGGGCGTCCCCGTTAATCTAGGGGCGTAGCTTGGTTCCGAGTCTCTACGACCTTCACAAAAAAAGTTATTCAAGAAAGGGTCTTCCCGGAATGGTCTAAATTGCGGTTTCGACCACTTCCGGTGGTCGTAGGAAGTCGAGGGTGGTACCGTCCGATCGGGGCGTCCCCCTAAACCTATTCAAGGAACTTGGTTCCGAGTCTCTACGACCTTCACAAAAAAAGTTATTCAAGAAAGGGTCTTCCCAGAGTGGTTTTCATCCCCTCTATCCTAACCCTAACCCTAACCCTAACCCTACCTAACCCTAACCCTAACCCTAACCCTAACCCTAACCCTAACCCTAACCTAACCCTAACCTAACCCTAACCCTAACCCTAACCCTAACCCTAACCCTCTCCATCCAAACAGCCTTTAAAGGCAAAAAACGCTGTTTCCAGCCCGAAACAGCATTTTGCCACATAAAACACCGATTCCAGCCAGAAACAGCATTTTGCCACATAAAACAGTGATTCCACCTATAAACAGCATTTTGCCACATAAAACAGTGATTCTCCCTCGAAACAGCCTTTAAAGGCAAAAAATGCTGTTTCCAGCCCGAAACAGCATTTTGCCACATAAAACAGTGATTCTCCCTCGAAACAGCCTTTAAAGGCAAAAAACGCTGTTTCCAACCCGAAACAGCATTTTGCCACATAAAACAGTGATTCCACCTATAAACAGCATTTTGCCACATAAAACAGTGATTCTCCCTCGAAACAGCCTTTAAAGGCAAAAAACGCTGTTTCCAGCCCGAAACAGCATTTTGCCACATAAAACAGTGATTCTCCCTCGAAACAGCCTTTAAAGGCAAAAAACGCTGTTTCCAGCCTGAAACAGCATTTTGCCACATAAAACGCCTTTTCCAGCCAGAAACAGCATTTTGCCACATAAAACAATGATTCCACCTATAAACAGCATTTTGGCAGATAAAACACTGTTTCTCCATCCAAACAGCCTTTAAAGGCAAAAAACGCTGTTTCCAGCCCGAAACAGCATTTTGCCACATAAAACACCGATTCCAGCCAGAAACAGCATTTTGCCACATAAAACAGTGATTCCACCTATAAACAGCATTTTGCCACATAAAACAGTGATTCTCCCTCGAAACAGCCTTTAAAGGCAAAAAATGCTGTTTCCAGCCCGAAACAGCATTTTGCCACATAAAACAGTGATTCTCCCTCGAAACAGCCTTTAAAGGCAAAAAACGCTGTTTCCAACCCGAAACAGCATTTTGCCACATAAAACAGTGATTCCACCTATAAACAGCATTTTGCCACATAAAACAGTGATTCTCCCTCGAAACAGCCTTTAAAGGCAAAAAACGCTGTTTCCAGCCCGAAACAGCATTTTGCCACATAAAACAGTGATTCTCCCTCGAAACAGCCTTTAAAGGCAAAAAACGCTGTTTCCAGCCTGAAACAGCATTTTGCCACATAAAACGCCTTTTCCAGCCAGAAACAGCATTTTGCCACATAAAACAGTGATTCCACCTATAAACAGCATTTTGGCAGATAAAACACTGTTTCTCCATCCAAACAGCCTTTAAAGGCAAAAAACGCTGTTTCCAGCCCAAAACAGCATTTTGCCACATAAACTAGTGTTTCCACCCATAAACAGCATTTTGCCACATAAAACGCCGATTCCAGCCCGAAACAGCATTTTGCCACATAAAACAGTGATTCTCCCTCGAAACAGCCTTTAAAGGCAAAAAACGCTGTTTCCAACCCGAAACAGCATTTTGCCACATAAAACACCGATTCCAGCCAGAAACAGCATTTTGCCACATAAAACAGTGATTCCACCTATAAACAGCATTTTGCCACATAAAACAGTGATTCTCCCTCGAAACAGCCTTTAAAGGCAAAAAACGCTGTTTCCAGCCCGAAACAGCATTTTGCCACATAAAACAGTGATTCTCCCTCGAAACAGCCTTTAAAGGCAAAAAACGCTGTTTCCAGCCTGAAACAGCATTTTGCCACATAAAACGCCTTTTCCAGCCAGAAACAGCATTTTGCCACATAAAACAGTGATTCCACCTATAAACAGCATTTTGGCAGATAAAACACTGTTTCTCCATCCAAACAGCCTTTAAAGGCAAAAAACGCTGTTTCCAGCCCAAAACAGCATTTTGCCACATAAACTAGTGTTTCCACCCATAAACAGCATTTTGCCACATAAAACGCCGATTCCAGCCCGAAACAGCATTTTGCCACATAAAACAGTGATTCTCCCTCGAAACAGCCTTTAAAGGCAAAAAACGCTGTTTCCAACCCGAAACAGCATTTTGCCACATAAAACACCGATTCCAGCCAGAAACAGCATTTTGCCACATAAAACAGTGATTCCACCTATAAACAGCATTTTGCCACATAAAACAGTGATTCTCCCTCGAAACAGCCTTTAAAGGCAAAAAACGCTGTTTCCAGCCCGAAACAGCATTTTGCCACATAAAACAGTGATTCTCCCTCGAAACAGCCTTTAAAGGCAAAAAACGCTGTTTCCAGCCTGAAACAGCATTTTGCCACATAAAACGCCTTTTCCAGCCAGAAACAGCATTTTGCCACATAAAACAGTGATTCCACCTATAAACAGCATTTTGGCAGATAAAACACTGTTTCTCCATCCAAACAGCCTTTAAAGGCAAAAAACGCTGTTTCCAGCCCAAAACAGCATTTTGCCACATAAACTAGTGTTTCCACCCATAAACAGCATTTTGCCACATAAAACGCCGATTCCAGCCCGAAACAGCATTTTGCCACATAAAACAGTGATTCTCCCTCGAAACAGCCTTTAAAGGCAAAAAACGCTGTTTCCAACCCGAAACAGCATTTTGCCACATAAAACACCGATTCCAGCCAGAAACAGCATTTTGCCACATAAAACAGTGATTCCACCTATAAACAGCATTTTGCCACATAAAACAGTGATTCTCCCTCGAAACAGCCTTTAAAGGCAAAAAACGCTGTTTCCAGCCCGAAACAGCATTTTGCCACATAAAACAGTGATTCTCCCTCGAAACAGCCTTTAAAGGCAAAAAACGCTGTTTCCAGCCTGAAACAGCATTTTGCCACATAAAACGCCTTTTCCAGCCAGAAACAGCATTTTGCCACATAAAACAGTGATTCCACCTATAAACAGCATTTTGGCAGATAAAACACTGTTTCTCCATCCAAACAGCCTTTAAAGGCAAAAAACGCTGTTTCCAGCCCAAAACAGCATTTTGCCACATAAACTAGTGTTTCCACCCATAAACAGCATTTTGCCACATAAAACGCCGATTCCAGCCCGAAACAGCATTTTGCCACATAAAACAGTGATTCTCCCTCGAAACAGCCTTTAAAGGCAAAAAACGCTGTTTCCAACCCGAAACAGCATTTTGCCACATAAAACACCGATTCCAGCCAGAAACAGCATTTTGCCACATAAAACAGTGATTCCACCTATAAACAGCATTTTGCCACATAAAACAGTGATTCTCCCTCGAAACAGCCTTTAAAGGCAAAAAACGCTGTTTCCAGCCCGAAACAGCATTTTGCCACATAAAACAGTGATTCTCCCTCGAAACAGCCTTTAAAGGCAAAAAACGCTGTTTCCAGCCTGAAACAGCATTTTGCCACATAAAACGCCTTTTCCAGCCAGAAACAGCATTTTGCCACATAAAACAGTGATTCCACCTATAAACAGCATTTTGGCAGATAAAACACTGTTTCTCCATCCAAACAGCCTTTAAAGGCAAAAAACGCTGTTTCCAGCCCAAAACAGCATTTTGCCACATAAACTAGTGTTTCCACCCATAAACAGCATTTTGCCACATAAAACGCCGATTCCAGCCCGAAACAGCATTTTGCCACATAAAACAGTGATTCTCCCTCGAAACAGCCTTTAAAGGCAAAAAACGCTGTTTCCAACCCGAAACAGCATTTTGCCACATAAAACACCGATTCCAGCCAGAAACAGCATTTTGCCACATAAAACAGTGATTCCACCTATAAACAGCATTTTGCCACATAAAACAGTGATTCTCCCTCGAAACAGCCTTTAAAGGCAAAAAACGCTGTTTCCAGCCCGAAACAGCATTTTGCCACATAAAACAGTGATTCTCCCTCGAAACAGCCTTTAAAGGCAAAAAACGCTGTTTCCAGCCTGAAACAGCATTTTGCCACATAAAACGCCTTTTCCAGCCAGAAACAGCATTTTGCCACATAAAACAGTGATTCCACCTATAAACAGCATTTTGGCAGATAAAACACTGTTTCTCCATCCAAACAGCCTTTAAAGGCAAAAAACGCTGTTTCCAGCCCAAAACAGCATTTTGCCACATAAACTAGTGTTTCCACCCATAAACAGCATTTTGCCACATAAAACGCCGATTCCAGCCCGAAACAGCATTTTGCCACATAAAACAGTGATTCTCCCTCGAAACAGCCTTTAAAGGCAAAAAACGCTGTTTCCAGCCCGAAACAGCATTTTGCCACATAAAACACCGATTCCAGCCAGAAACAGCATTTTGCCACATAAAACAGTGATTCCACCTATAAACAGCATTTTGCCACATAAAACAGTGATTCCACCTATAAACAGCATTTTGCCACATAAAACAGTGATTCTCCCTCGAAACAGCCTTTAAAGGCAAAAAACGCTGTTTCCAGCCCGAAACAGCATTTTGCCACATAAAACAGTGATTCTCCCTCGAAACAGCCTTTAAAGGCAAAAAACGCTGTTTCCAGCCTGAAACAGCATTTTGCCACATAAAACGCCTTTTCCAGCCAGAAACAGCATTTTGCCACATAAAACAGTGATTCCACCTATAAACAGCATTTTGGCAGATAAAACACTGTTTCTCCATCCAAACAGCCTTTAAAGGCAAAAAACGCTGTTTCCAGCCCAAAACAGCATTTTGCCACATAAACTAGTGTTTCCACCCATAAACAGCATTTTGCCACATAAAACGCCGATTCCAGCCCAAAACAGCATTTTGCCACATAAAACAGTGATTCTCCCTCGAAACAGCCTTTAAAGGCAAAAAACGCTGTTTCCAACCCGAAACAGCATTTTGCCACATAAAACACCGATTCCAGCCAGAAACAGCATTTTGCCACATAAAACAGTGATTCCACCTATAAACAGCATTTTGCCACATAAAACAGTGATTCTCCCTCGAAACAGCCTTTAAAGGCAAAAAACGCTGTTTCCAGCCCGAAACAGCATTTTGCCACATAAAACAGTGATTCTCCCTCGAAACAGCCTTTAAAGGCAAAAAACGCTGTTTCCAGCCTGAAACAGCATTTTGCCACATAAAACGCCTTTTCCAGCCAGAAACAGCATTTTGCCACATAAAACAGTGATTCCACCTATAAACAGCATTTTGGCAGATAAAACACTGTTTCTCCATCCAAACAGCCTTTAAAGGCAAAAAACGCTGTTTCCAGCCCAAAACAGCATTTTGCCACATAAACTAGTGTTTCCACCCATAAACAGCATTTTGCCACATAAAACGCCGATTCCAGCCCGAAACAGCATTTTGCCACATAAAACAGTGATTCTCCCTCGAAACAGCCTTTAAAGGCAAAAAACGCTGTTTCCAACCCGAAACAGCATTTTGCCACATAAAACACCGATTCCAGCCAGAAACAGCATTTTGCCACATAAAACAGTGATTCCACCTATAAACAGCATTTTGCCACATAAAACAGTGATTCTCCCTCGAAACAGCCTTTAAAGGCAAAAAACGCTGTTTCCAGCCCGAAACAGCATTTTGCCACATAAAACAGTGATTCTCCCTCGAAACAGCCTTTAAAGGCAAAAAACGCTGTTTCCAGCCTGAAACAGCATTTTGCCACATAAAACGCCTTTTCCAGCCAGAAACAGCATTTTGCCACATAAAACAGTGATTCCACCTATAAACAGCATTTTGGCAGATAAAACACTGTTTCTCCATCCAAACAGCCTTTAAAGGCAAAAAACGCTGTTTCCAGCCCAAAACAGCATTTTGCCACATAAACTAGTGTTTCCACCCATAAACAGCATTTTGCCACATAAAACGCCGATTCCAGCCCGAAACAGCATTTTGCCACATAAAACAGTGATTCTCCCTCGAAACAGCCTTTAAAGGCAAAAAACGCTGTTTCCAACCCGAAACAGCATTTTGCCACATAAAACACCGATTCCAGCCAGAAACAGCATTTTGCCACATAAAACAGTGATTCCACCTATAAACAGCATTTTGCCACATAAAACAGTGATTCTCCCTCGAAACAGCCTTTAAAGGCAAAAAACGCTGTTTCCAGCCCGAAACAGCATTTTGCCACATAAAACAGTGATTCTCCCTCGAAACAGCCTTTAAAGGCAAAAAACGCTGTTTCCAGCCTGAAACAGCATTTTGCCACATAAAACGCCTTTTCCAGCCAGAAACAGCATTTTGCCACATAAAACAGTGATTCCACCTATAAACAGCATTTTGGCAGATAAAACACTGTTTCTCCATCCAAACAGCCTTTAAAGGCAAAAAACGCTGTTTCCAGCCCAAAACAGCATTTTGCCACATAAACTAGTGTTTCCACCCATAAACAGCATTTTGCCACATAAAACGCCGATTCCAGCCCGAAACAGCATTTTGCCACATAAAACAGTGATTCTCCCTCGAAACAGCCTTTAAAGGCAAAAAACGCTGTTTCCAGCCCGAAACAGCATTTTGCCACATAAAACACCGATTCCAGCCAGAAACAGCATTTTGCCACATAAAACAGTGATTCCACCTATAAACAGCATTTTGCCACATAAAACAGTGATTCTCCCTCGAAACAGCCTTTAAAGGCAAAAAACGCTGTTTCCAGCCCGAAACAGCATTTTGCCACATAAAACAGTGATTCTCCCTCGAAACAGCCTTTAAAGGCAAAAAACGCTGTTTCCAGCCTGAAACAGCATTTTGCCACATAAAACGCCTTTTCCAGCCAGAAACAGCATTTTGCCACATAAAACAGTGATTCCACCTATAAACAGCATTTTGGCAGATAAAACACTGTTTCTCCATCCAAACAGCCTTTAAAGGCAAAAAACGCTGTTTCCAGCCCAAAACAGCATTTTGCCACATAAACTAGTGTTTCCACCCATAAACAGCATTTTGCCACATAAAACGCCGATTCCAGCCCGAAACAGCATTTTGCCACATAAAACAGTGATTCTCCCTCGAAACAGCCTTTAAAGGCAAAAAACGCTGTTTCCAACCCGAAACAGCATTTTGCCACATAAAACACCGATTCCAGCCAGAAACAGCATTTTGCCACATAAAACAGTGATTCCACCTATAAACAGCATTTTGCCACATAAAACAGTGATTCTCCCTCGAAACAGCCTTTAAAGGCAAAAAACGCTGTTTCCAGCCCGAAACAGCATTTTGCCACATAAAACAGTGATTCTCCCTCGAAACAGCCTTTAAAGGCAAAAAACGCTGTTTCCAGCCTGAAACAGCATTTTGCCACATAAAACGCCTTTTCCAGCCAGAAACAGCATTTTGCCACATAAAACAGTGATTCCACCTATAAACAGCATTTTGGCAGATAAAACACTGTTTCTCCATCCAAACAGCCTTTAAAGGCAAAAAACGCTGTTTCCAGCCCAAAACAGCATTTTGCCACATAAACTAGTGTTTCCACCCATAAACAGCATTTTGCCACATAAAACGCCGATTCCAGCCCGAAACAGCATTTTGCCACATAAAACAGTGATTCTCCCTCGAAACAGCCTTTAAAGGCAAAAAACGCTGTTTCCAACCCGAAACAGCATTTTGCCACATAAAACACCGATTCCAGCCAGAAACAGCATTTTGCCACATAAAACAGTGATTCCACCTATAAACAGCATTTTGCCACATAAAACAGTGATTCTCCCTCGAAACAGCCTTTAAAGGCAAAAAACGCTGTTTCCAGCCCGAAACAGCATTTTGCCACATAAAACAGTGATTCTCCCTCGAAACAGCCTTTAAAGGCAAAAAACGCTGTTTCCAGCCTGAAACAGCATTTTGCCACATAAAACGCCTTTTCCAGCCAGAAACAGCATTTTGCCACATAAAACAGTGATTCCACCTATAAACAGCATTTTGGCAGATAAAACACTGTTTCTCCATCCAAACAGCCTTTAAAGGCAAAAAACGCTGTTTCCAGCCCAAAACAGCATTTTGCCACATAAACTAGTGTTTCCACCCATAAACAGCATTTTGCCACATAAAACGCCGATTCCAGCCCGAAACAGCATTTTGCCACATAAAACAGTGATTCTCCCTCGAAACAGCCTTTAAAGGCAAAAAACGCTGTTTCCAACCCGAAACAGCATTTTGCCACATAAAACACCGATTCCAGCCAGAAACAGCATTTTGCCACATAAAACAGTGATTCCACCTATAAACAGCATTTTGCCACATAAAACAGTGATTCTCCCTCGAAACAGCCTTTAAAGGCAAAAAACGCTGTTTCCAGCCCGAAACAGCATTTTGCCACATAAAACAGTGATTCTCCCTCGAAACAGCCTTTAAAGGCAAAAAACGCTGTTTCCAGCCTGAAACAGCATTTTGCCACATAAAACGCCTTTTCCAGCCAGAAACAGCATTTTGCCACATAAAACAGTGATTCCACCTATAAACAGCATTTTGGCAGATAAAACACTGTTTCTCCATCCAAACAGCCTTTAAAGGCAAAAAACGCTGTTTCCAGCCCAAAACAGCATTTTGCCACATAAACTAGTGTTTCCACCCATAAACAGCATTTTGCCACATAAAACGCCGATTCCAGCCCGAAACAGCATTTTGCCACATAAAACAGTGATTCTCCCTCGAAACAGCCTTTAAAGGCAAAAAACGCTGTTTCCAACCCGAAACAGCATTTTGCCACATAAAACACCGATTCCAGCCAGAAACAGCATTTTGCCACATAAAACAGTGATTCCACCTATAAACAGCATTTTGCCACATAAAACAGTGATTCTCCCTCGAAACAGCCTTTAAAGGCAAAAAACGCTGTTTCCAGCCCGAAACAGCATTTTGCCACATAAAACAGTGATTCTCCCTCGAAACAGCCTTTAAAGGCAAAAAACGCTGTTTCCAGCCTGAAACAGCATTTTGCCACATAAAACGCCTTTTCCAGCCAGAAACAGCATTTTGCCACATAAAACAGTGATTCCACCTATAAACAGCATTTTGGCAGATAAAACACTGTTTCTCCATCCAAACAGCCTTTAAAGGCAAAAAACGCTGTTTCCAGCCCAAAACAGCATTTTGCCACATAAACTAGTGTTTCCACCCATAAACAGCATTTTGCCACATAAAACGCCGATTCCAGCCCGAAACAGCATTTTGCCACATAAAACAGTGATTCTCCCTCGAAACAGCCTTTAAAGGCAAAAAACGCTGTTTCCAACCCGAAACAGCATTTTGCCACATAAAACACCGATTCCAGCCAGAAACAGCATTTTGCCACATAAAACAGTGATTCCACCTATAAACAGCATTTTGCCACATAAAACAGTGATTCTCCCTCGAAACAGCCTTTAAAGGCAAAAAACGCTGTTTCCAGCCCGAAACAGCATTTTGCCACATAAAACAGTGATTCTCCCTCGAAACAGCCTTTAAAGGCAAAAAACGCTGTTTCCAGCCTGAAACAGCATTTTGCCACATAAAACGCCTTTTCCAGCCAGAAACAGCATTTTGCCACATAAAACAGTGATTCCACCTATAAACAGCATTTTGGCAGATAAAACACTGTTTCTCCATCCAAACAGCCTTTAAAGGCAAAAAACGCTGTTTCCAGCCCAAAACAGCATTTTGCCACATAAACTAGTGTTTCCACCCATAAACAGCATTTTGCCACATAAAACGCCGATTCCAGCCCGAAACAGCATTTTGCCACATAAAACAGTGATTCTCCCTCGAAACAGCCTTAAAAGGCAAAAAACGCTGTTTCCAACCCGAAACAGCATTTTGCCACATAAAACACCGATTCCAGCCAGAAACAGCATTTTGCCACATAAAACAGTGATTCCACCTATAAACAGCATTTTGCCACATAAAACAGTGATTCTCCCTCGAAACAGCCTTTAAAGGCAAAAAACGCTGTTTCCAGCCCGAAACAGCATTTTGCCACATAAAACAGTGATTCTCCCTCGAAACAGCCTTTAAAGGCAAAAAACGCTGTTTCCAGCCTGAAACAGCATTTTGCCACATAAAACGCCTTTTCCAGCCAGAAACAGCATTTTGCCACATAAAACAGTGATTCCACCTATAAACAGCATTTTGGCAGATAAAACACTGTTTCTCCATCCAAACAGCCTTTAAAGGCAAAAAACGCTGTTTCCAGCCCAAAACAGCATTTTGCCACATAAACTAGTGTTTCCACCCATAAACAGCATTTTGCCACATAAAACGCCGATTCCAGCCCGAAACAGCATTTTGCCACATAAAACAGTGATTCTCCCTCGAAACAGCCTTTAAAGGCAAAAAACGCTGTTTCCAGCCCGAAACAGCATTTTGCCACATAAAACACCGATTCCAGCCAGAAACAGCATTTTGCCACATAAAACAGTGATTCCACCTATAAACAGCATTTTGCCACATAAAACAGTGATTCTCCCTCGAAACAGCCTTTAAAGGCAAAAAACGCTGTTTCCAGCCCGAAACAGCATTTTGCCACATAAAACAGTGATTCCACCTATAAACAGCATTTTGCCACATAAAACAGTGATTCTCCCTCGAAACAGCCTTTAAAGGCAAAAAACGCTGTTTCCAGCCTGAAACAGCATTTTGCCACATAAAACACCGATTCCAGCCAGAAACAGCATTTTGCCACATAAAACAGTGATTCCACCTATAAACAGCATTTTGCCACATAAAACAGTGATTCTCCCTCGAAACAGCCTTTAAAGGCAAAAAACGCTGTTTCCAGCCCGAAACAGCATTTTGCCACATAAAACAGTGATTCCACCTATAAACAGCATTTTGCCACATAAAACAGTGATTCTCCCTCGAAACAGCCTTTAAAGGCAAAAAACGCTGTTTCCAGCCCGAAACAGCATTTTGCCACATAAAACAGTGATTCTCACTCGAAACAGCCTTTAAAGGCAAAAAACGCTGTTTCCAGCCTGAAACAGCATTTTGCCACATAAAACGCCTTTTCCAGCCAGAAACAGCATTTTGCCACATAAAACAGTGATTCCACCTATAAACAGCATTTTGGCAGATAAAACACTGTTTCTCCATCCAAACAGCCTTTAAAGGCAAAAAACGCTGTTTCCAGCCCGAAACAGCATTTTGCCACATAAAACACCGATTCCAGCCAGAAACAGCATTTTGCCACATAAAACAGTGATTCCACCTATAAACAGCATTTTGCCACATAAAACAGTGATTCTCCCTCGAAACAGCCTTTAAAGGCAAAAAACGCTGTTTCCAACCCGAAACAGCATTTTGCCACATAAAACAGTGATTCCACCTATAAACAGCATTTTGCCACATAAAACAGTGATTCTCCCTCGAAACAGCCTTTAAAGGCAAAAAACGCTGTTTCCAGCCCGAAACAGCATTTTGCCACATAAAACAGTGATTCTCCCTCGAAACAGCCTTTAAAGGCAAAAAACGCTGTTTCCCAGCCTGAAACAGCATTTTGCCACATAAAACGCCTTTTCCAGCCAGAAACAGCATTTTGCCACATAAAACAATGATTCCACCTATAAACAGCATTTTGGCAGATAAAACACTGTTTCTCCATCCAAACAGCCTTTAAAGGCAAAAAACGCTGTTTCCAGCCCAAAACAGCATTTTGCCACATAAACTAGTGTTTCCACCCATAAACAGCATTTTGCCACATAAAACGCCGATTCCAGCCCGAAACAGCATTTTGCCACATAAAACAGTGATTCTCCCTCGAAACAGCCTTTAAAGGCAAAAAACGCTGTTTCCAGCCTGAAACAGCATTTTGCCACATAAAACGCCTTTTCCAGCCAGAAACAGCATTTTGCCACATAAAACAGTGATTCCACCTATAAACAGCATTTTGGCAGATAAAACACTGTTTCTCCATCCAAACAGCCTTTAAAGGCAAAAAACGCTGTTTCCAGCCCAAAACAGCATTTTGCCACATAAACTAGTGTTTCCACCCATAAACAGCATTTTGCCACATAAAACGCCGATTCCAGCCCGAAACAGCATTTTGCCACATAAAACAGTGATTCTCCCTCGAAACAGCCTTTAAAGGCAAAAAACGCTGTTTCCAACCCGAAACAGCATTTTGCCACATAAAACACCGATTCCAGCCAGAAACAGCATTTTGCCACATAAAACAGTGATTCCACCTATAAACAGCATTTTGCCACATAAAACAGTGATTCTCCCTCGAAACAGCCTTTAAAGGCAAAAAACGCTGTTTCCAGCCCGAAACAGCATTTTGCCACATAAAACAGTGATTCTCCCTCGAAACAGCCTTTAAAGGCAAAAAACGCTGTTTCCAGCCTGAAACAGCATTTTGCCACATAAAACGCCTTTTCCAGCCAGAAACAGCATTTTGCCACATAAAACAATGATTCCACCTATAAACAGCATTTTGGCAGATAAAACACTGTTTCTCCATCCAAACAGCCTTTAAAGGCAAAAAACGCTGTTTCCAGCCCAAAACAGCATTTTGCCACATAAACTAGTGTTTCCACCCATAAACAGCATTTTGCCACATAAAACGCCGATTCCAGCCCGAAACAGCATTTTGCCACATAAAACAGTGATTCTCCCTCGAAACAGCCTTTAAAGGCAAAAAAACGCTGTTTCCAACCCGAAACAGCATTTTGCCACATAAAACACCGATTCCAGCCAGAAACAGCATTTTGCCACATAAAACAGTGATTCCACCTATAAACAGCATTTTGCCACATAAAACAGTGATTCTCCCTCGAAACAGCCTTTAAAGGCAAAAAACGCTGTTTCCAGCCCGAAACAGCATTTTGCCACATAAAACAGTGATTCTCCCTCGAAACAGCCTTTAAAGGCAAAAAAACGCTGTTTCCAGCCTGAAACAGCATTTTGCCACATAAAACGCCTTTTCCAGCCAGAAACAGCATTTTGCCACATAAAACAGTGATTCCACCTATAAACAGCATTTTGGCAGATAAAACACTGTTTCTCCATCCAAACAGCCTTTAAAGGCAAAAAACGCTGTTTCCAGCCCAAAACAGCATTTTGCCACATAAACTAGTGTTTCCACCCATAAACAGCATTTTGCCACATAAAACGCCGATTCCAGCCCGAAACAGCATTTTGCCACATAAAACAGTGATTCTCCCTCGAAACAGCCTTTAAAGGCAAAAAACGCTGTTTCCAGCCCGAAACAGCATTTTGCCACATAAAACACCGATTCCAGCCAGAAACAGCATTTTGCCACATAAAACAGTGATTCCACCTATAAACAGCATTTTGCCACATAAAACAGTGATTCTCCCTCGAAACAGCCTTTAAAGGCAAAAAACGCTGTTTCCAGCCCGAAACAGCATTTTGCCACATAAAACAGTGATTCTCCCTCGAAACAGCCTTTAAAGGCAAAAAACGCTGTTTCCAGCCTGAAACAGCATTTTGCCACATAAAACGCCTTTTCCAGCCAGAAACAGCATTTTGCCACATAAAACAGTGATTCCACCTATAAACAGCATTTTGGCAGATAAAACACTGTTTCTCCATCCAAACAGCCTTTAAAGGCAAAAAACGCTGTTTCCAGCCCAAAACAGCATTTTGCCACATAAACTAGTGTTTCCACCCATAAACAGCATTTTGCCACATAAAACGCCGATTCCAGCCCGAAACAGCATTTTGCCACATAAAACAGTGATTCTCCCTCGAAACAGCCTTAAAAGGCAAAAAACGCTGTTTCCAACCCGAAACAGCATTTTGCCACATAAAACACCGATTCCAGCCAGAAACAGCATTTTGCCACATAAAACAGTGATTCCACCTATAAACAGCATTTTGCCACATAAAACAGTGATTCTCCCTCGAAACAGCCTTTAAAGGCAAAAAACGCTGTTTCCAGCCCGAAACAGCATTTTGCCACATAAAACAGTGATTCTCCCTCGAAACAGCCTTTAAAGGCAAAAAACGCTGTTTCCAGCCTGAAACAGCATTTTGCCACATAAAACGCCTTTTCCAGCCAGAAACAGCATTTTGCCACATAAAACAGTGATTCCACCTATAAACAGCATTTTGGCAGATAAAACACTGTTTCTCCATCCAAACAGCCTTTAAAGGCAAAAAACGCTGTTTCCAGCCCAAAACAGCATTTTGCCACATAAACTAGTGTTTCCACCCATAAACAGCATTTTGCCACATAAAACGCCGATTCCAGCCCGAAACAGCATTTTGCCACATAAAACAGTGATTCTCCCTCGAAACAGCCTTTAAAGGCAAAAAACGCTGTTTCCAGCCCGAAACAGCATTTTGCCACATAAAACACCGATTCCAGCCAGAAACAGCATTTTGCCACATAAAACAGTGATTCCACCTATAAACAGCATTTTGCCACATAAAACAGTGATTCTCCCTCGAAACAGCCTTTAAAGGCAAAAAACGCTGTTTCCAGCCCGAAACAGCATTTTGCCACATAAAACAGTGATTCCACCTATAAACAGCATTTTGCCACATAAAACAGTGATTCTCCCTCGAAACAGCCTTTAAAGGCAAAAAACGCTGTTTCCAGCCTGAAACAGCATTTTGCCACATAAAACACCGATTCCAGCCAGAAACAGCATTTTGCCACATAAAACAGTGATTCCACCTATAAACAGCATTTTGCCACATAAAACAGTGATTCTCCCTCGAAACAGCCTTTAAAGGCAAAAAACGCTGTTTCCAGCCCGAAACAGCATTTTGCCACATAAAACAGTGATTCCACCTATAAACAGCATTTTGCCACATAAAACAGTGATTCTCCCTCGAAACAGCCTTTAAAGGCAAAAAACGCTGTTTCCAGCCCGAAACAGCATTTTGCCACATAAAACAGTGATTCTCACTCGAAACAGCCTTTAAAGGCAAAAAACGCTGTTTCCAGCCTGAAACAGCATTTTGCCACATAAAACGCCTTTTCCAGCCAGAAACAGCATTTTGCCACATAAAACAGTGATTCCACCTATAAACAGCATTTTGGCAGATAAAACACTGTTTCTCCATCCAAACAGCCTTTAAAGGCAAAAAACGCTGTTTCCAGCCCGAAACAGCATTTTGCCACATAAAACACCGATTCCAGCCAGAAACAGCATTTTGCCACATAAAACAGTGATTCCACCTATAAACAGCATTTTGCCACATAAAACAGTGATTCTCCCTCGAAACAGCCTTTAAAGGCAAAAAACGCTGTTTCCAACCCGAAACAGCATTTTGCCACATAAAACAGTGATTCCACCTATAAACAGCATTTTGCCACATAAAACAGTGATTCTCCCTCGAAACAGCCTTTAAAGGCAAAAAACGCTGTTTCCAGCCCGAAACAGCATTTTGCCACATAAAACAGTGATTCTCCCTCGAAACAGCCTTTAAAGGCAAAAAACGCTGTTTCCAGCCTGAAACAGCATTTTGCCACATAAAACGCCTTTTCCAGCCAGAAACAGCATTTTGCCACATAAAACAATGATTCCACCTATAAACAGCATTTTGGCAGATAAAACACTGTTTCTCCATCCAAACAGCCTTTAAAGGCAAAAAACGCTGTTTCCAGCCCAAAACAGCATTTTGCCACATAAACTAGTGTTTCCACCCATAAACAGCATTTTGCCACATAAAACGCCGATTCCAGCCCGAAACAGCATTTTGCCACATAAAACAGTGATTCTCCCTCGAAACAGCCTTTAAAGGCAAAAAACGCTGTTTCCAGCCTGAAACAGCATTTTGCCACATAAAACGCCTTTTCCAGCCAGAAACAGCATTTTGCCACATAAAACAGTGATTCCACCTATAAACAGCATTTTGGCAGATAAAACACTGTTTCTCCATCCAAACAGCCTTTAAAGGCAAAAAACGCTGTTTCCAGCCCAAAACAGCATTTTGCCACATAAACTAGTGTTTCCACCCATAAACAGCATTTTGCCACATAAAACGCCGATTCCAGCCCGAAACAGCATTTTGCCACATAAAACAGTGATTCTCCCTCGAAACAGCCTTTAAAGGCAAAAAACGCTGTTTCCAACCCGAAACAGCATTTTGCCACATAAAACACCGATTCCAGCCAGAAACAGCATTTTGCCACATAAAACAGTGATTCCACCTATAAACAGCATTTTGCCACATAAAACAGTGATTCTCCCTCGAAACAGCCTTTAAAGGCAAAAAACGCTGTTTCCAGCCCGAAACAGCATTTTGCCACATAAAACAGTGATTCTCCCTCGAAACAGCCTTTAAAGGCAAAAAACGCTGTTTCCAGCCTGAAACAGCATTTTGCCACATAAAACGCCTTTTCCAGCCAGAAACAGCATTTTGCCACATAAAACAATGATTCCACCTATAAACAGCATTTTGGCAGATAAAACACTGTTTCTCCATCCAAACAGCCTTTAAAGGCAAAAAACGCTGTTTCCAGCCCAAAACAGCATTTTGCCACATAAACTAGTGTTTCCACCCATAAACAGCATTTTGCCACATAAAACGCCGATTCCAGCCCGAAACAGCATTTTGCCACATAAAACAGTGATTCTCCCTCGAAACAGCCTTTAAAGGCAAAAAACGCTGTTTCCAACCCGAAACAGCATTTTGCCACATAAAACACCGATTCCAGCCAGAAACAGCATTTTGCCACATAAAACAGTGATTCCACCTATAAACAGCATTTTGCCACATAAAACAGTGATTCTCCCTCGAAACAGCCTTTAAAGGCAAAAAACGCTGTTTCCAGCCCGAAACAGCATTTTGCCACATAAAACAGTGATTCTCCCTCGAAACAGCCTTTAAAGGCAAAAAACGCTGTTTCCAGCCTGAAACAGCATTTTGCCACATAAAACGCCTTTTCCAGCCAGAAACAGCATTTTGCCACATAAAACAGTGATTCCACCTATAAACAGCATTTTGGCAGATAAAACACTGTTTCTCCATCCAAACAGCCTTTAAAGGCAAAAAACGCTGTTTCCAGCCCAAAACAGCATTTTGCCACATAAACTAGTGTTTCCACCCATAAACAGCATTTTGCCACATAAAACGCCGATTCCAGCCCGAAACAGCATTTTGCCACATAAAACAGTGATTCTCCCTCGAAACAGCCTTTAAAGGCAAAAAACGCTGTTTCCAACCCGAAACAGCATTTTGCCACATAAAACACCGATTCCAGCCAGAAACAGCATTTTGCCACATAAAACAGTGATTCCACCTATAAACAGCATTTTGCCACATAAAACAGTGATTCTCCCTCGAAACAGCCTTTAAAGGCAAAAAACGCTGTTTCCAGCCCGAAACAGCATTTTGCCACATAAAACAGTGATTCTCACTCGAAACAGCCTTTAAAGGCAAAAAACGCTGTTTCCAGCCTGAAACAGCATTTTGCCACATAAAACGCCTTTTCCAGCCAGAAACAGCATTTTGCCACATAAAACAGTGATTCCACCTATAAACAGCATTTTGGCAGATAAAACACTGTTTCTCCATCCAAACAGCCTTTAAAGGCAAAAAACGCTGTTTCCAGCCCAAAACAGCATTTTGCCACATAAACTAGTGTTTCCACCCATAAACAGCATTTTGCCACATAAAACGCCGATTCCAGCCAGAAACAGCATTTTGCCACATAAAACAGTGATTCTCCCTCGAAACAGCCTTTAAAGGCAAAAAACGCTGTTTCCAACCCGAAACAGCATTTTGCCACATAAAACACCGATTCCAGCCAGAAACAGCATTTTGCCACATAAAACAGTGATTCCACCTATAAACAGCATTTTGCCACATAAAACAGTGATTCTCCCTCGAAACAGCCTTTAAAGGCAAAAAACGCTGTTTCCAGCCCGAAACAGCATTTTGCCACATAAAACAGTGATTCCACCACAAAACAGCATTTTGCCACATAAAATAGTGTTTCTCTCTCCAAATAGCATTTTGCCACATAAAACAATGTTTCTCTCTCCAAACAGCATTTTGCCACATAAAACAGTGATTCCACCTATAAACAGCATTTTGGCAGATAAAACACTGTTTCTCCATCCAAACAGTCTTTAACGGCAAAAAACGCTGTTTCCAGCCTAAAACAGTGTTTTGCCACATAAAACAGTGATTCTGACCTCTACACAACCTTTAGAGGCAAAAAAAGCTGTTTCCAGCCAGAAACAGCATTTTGCCACATAAAACAGTGAATCCACCTATAAACAGCATTTTGGCAGATAAAACACTGTTTCTCCATCCAAACAGCCTTTAACGGCAAAAAACGCTGTTTCTAGCCCAAAACAGCGTTTTGCCACATAAAACAGTGATTCCACCACAAAACAGCATTTTGCCACATAAAATAGTGTTTCTCTCTCCAAACAGCATTTTGCCACATAAAACAGTGATTCTCCCTCGAAACAGCCTTTAAAGGCAAAAAACGCTGTTTCCAGCCCGAAACAGCATTTTGCCACATAAAACACCGATTCCAGCCAGAAACAGCATTTTGCCACATAAAACAGTGATTCCACCTATAAACAGCATTTTGCCACATAAAACAATGATTCTCCCTCGAAACAGCCTTTAAAGGCAAAAAACGCTGCTTCCAGCCCGAAACAGCATTTTGCCACATAAACTAGTGTTTCCACCCATAAACAGCATTTTGGCACATAAAACAGTGATTCCACCTATAAACAGCATTTTGGCAGATAAAACACTGTTTCTCCATCCAAACAGCCTTTAAAGGCAAAAAACACTGTTTCCAGCCAGAAACAGCATTTTGCCACATAAAACAGTGATTCCACCTATAAAAAGCATTTTGGCAGATAAAACACTGTTTCTCCATCCAAACTGCAATTAAAGTGGGACATTGCATGGCTGAAAAGGCCTCAGTAAAGTTGATGAGAAGGCCGTCATTGACTTAACATTGGTGACCTTTTGAACTTTGGGGTCACTTTTGGGGCACTTCCTGTGGTCCTAGGATGACAACTTTGAACTCACATGTTCGGTGGGACGCCAGCTTTCAGGCAAAAGTGGTTGCAAGTCAATCGGGACTTGCATGGCTGAAAAGGCCTCAGTAAAGTTGATGAGAAGGCCGTCATTGACTTAACATTGGTGACCTTTTGAACTTTGGGGTCACTTTTGGGGAACTTCCTGTGGTCCGAGAAGGACAAAATTGAACTCACACGTTCGGTGGGACGCCAGCTATCAGGCAAAAGTGGTTGCAAGTCAATCGGGACTTGCATGTCTGAAAAGGCCTCAGTAAATTTGTTCCTCATACATTGGCCAACTTTTGAAATTTGGGGTCACTTTTGGGGCACTTCCTGTGGTCCTAGAATGACAAAATTGAACTCACATAGTCGGTGGGACGCCAGCTTTCAGGCAAAAGTGGTTGCAAGTCAATCGGGACTTGCATGGCTGAAAAGGCCTCAGTAAAGTTGATGAGAAGGCCGTCATTGACTTAACATTGGTGACCTTTTGAAGTTTGAGGTCACTTTTGGGTCACTTCCTGTGGTCCTAGAAGGACAAAATTGAACTCACACGTTCGGTGGGACGCCAGCTATCAGGCAAAAGTGGTTGCAAGTCAATCGGGAGTTGCATGGCTGAAAAGGCCTCAGTAAATTTGTTCCTCATACATTGGCCAACTTTTGAACTTTGGGGTCACTTTTGGGGCACTTCCTGTGGTCCTAGGATGACAACTTTGAACTCACATGTTCGGTTGGACGCCAGCTTTCAGGCAAAAGTGGTTGCAAGTCAATCGGGACTTGCATGGCTGAAAAGGCCTCAGTAAAGTTGATGAGAAGGCCGTCATTGACTTAACATTGGTGACCTTTTGAACTTTGGGGTCACTTTTGGGGCACTTCCTGTGGTCCTAGAAGGACAAAATTGGACTCACTCGTTCGGTGGGTGGCCAGCTTTCAGGCAAAAGTGGTTTCAAGTAAATCGGGACTTGCATGGCTGAAAAGGCCTCAGTAAAGTTGATTAGAAGGCCGTCATTGACTTAACATTGGTGACCTTTTGAACTTTGGGGTCACTTTTGGGTCTCTTCCTGTGGTCCTAGAAGGACAAAATTGAACTCACACGTTCGGTGGGACGCCAGCTATCAGGCAAAAGTGGTTGCAAGTCAATCGGGAGTTGCATGGCTGAAAAGGCCTCAGTAAATTTGTTCCTCATACATTGGCCAACTTTTGAACTTTGGGGTCACTTTTGGGGCACTTCCTGTGGTCCTAGGATGACAACTTTGAACTCACATGTTCGGTGGGACGCCAGCTTTCAGGCAAAAGTGGTTGCAAGTCAATCGGGACTTGCATGGCTGAAAAGGCCTCAGTAAAGTTGATGAGAAGGCCGTCATTGACTTAACATTGGTGACCTTTTGAACTTTGGGGTCACTTTTGGGGCACTTCCTGTGGTCCTAGAAGGACAAAATTGAACTCACACGTTCGGTGGGACGCCAGCTATCAGGCAAAAGTGGTTGCAAGTCAATCGGGAGTTGCATGTCTGAAAAGGCCTCAGTAAATTTGTTCCTCATACATTGGCCACCTTTTGAACTTTGGGGTCACTTTTGGGGCACTTCCTGTGGTCCTAGGATGACAACTTTGAACTCACATGTTCGGTGGGACGCCAGCTTTCAGGCAAAAGTGGTTGCAAGTCAATCGGGACTTGCATGGCTGAAAAGGCCTCAGTAAAGTTGATGAGAAGGCCGTCATTGACTTAACATTGGTGACCTTTTGAACTTTGGGGTCACTTTTGGGGCACTTCCTGTGGTCCTAGAAGGACAAAATTGGACTCACTCGTTCGGTGGGTGGCCAGCTTTCAGGCAAAAGTGGTTTCAAGTAAATCGGGACTTGCATGGCTGAAAAGGCCTCAGTAAAGTTGATTAGAAGGCCGTCATTGACTTAACATTGGTGACCTTTTGAACTTTGGGGTCACTTTTGGGTCTCTTCCTGTGGTCCTAGAAGGACAAAATTGAACTCACACGTTCGGTGGGACGCCAGCTATCAGGCAAAAGTGGTTGCAAGTCAATCGGGAGTTGCATGGCTGAAAAGGCCTCAGTAAATTTGTTCCTCATACATTGGCCAACTTTTGAACTTTGGGGTCACTTTTGGGGCACTTCCTGTGGTCCTAGGATGACAACTTTGAACTCACATGTTCGGTGGGACGCCAGCTTTCAGGCAAAAGTGGTTGCAAGTCAATCGGGACTTGCATGGCTGAAAAGGCCTCAGTAAAGTTGATGAGAAGGCCGTCATTGACTTAACATTGGTGACCTTTTGAACTTTGGGGTCACTTTTGGGGCACTTCCTGTGGTCCTAGAAGGACAAAATTGGACTCACTCGTTCGGTGGGACGCCAGCTATCAGGCAAAAGTGGTTGCAAGTCAATCGGGACTTGCATGGCTGAAAAGGCCTCAGTAAATTTGTTCCTCATACATTGGCCAACTTTTGAACTTTGGGGTCACTTTTGGGGCACTTCCTGTGGTCCTAGGATGACAACTTTGAACTCACATGTTCGGTGGGACGCCAGCTTTCAGGCAAAAGTGGTTGCAAGTCAATCGGGACTTGCATGGCTGAAAAGGCCTCAGTAAAGTTGATGAGAAGGCCGTCATTGACTTAACATTGGTGACCTTTTGAACTTTGGGGTCACTTTTGGGGCACTTCCTGTGGTCCTAGAAGGACAAAATTGGACTCACTCGTTCGGTGGGTGGCCAGCTTTCAGGCAAAAGTGGTTTCAAGTAAATCGGGACTTGCATGGCTGAAAAGGCCTCAGTAAAGTTGATTAGAAGGCCGTCATTGACTTAACATTGGTGACCTTTTGAACTTTGGGGTCACTTTTGGGTCTCTTCCTGTGGTCCTAGAAGGACAAAATTGAACTCACACGTTCGGTGGGACGCCAGCTATCAGGCAAAAGTGGTTGCAAGTCAATCGGGAGTTGCATGGCTGAAAAGGCCTCAGTAAATTTGTTCCTCATACATTGGCCAACTTTTGAACTTTGGGGTCACTTTTGGGGCACTTCCTGTGGTCCTAGGATGACAACTTTGAACTCACATGTTCGGTGGGACGCCAGCTTTCAGGCAAAAGTGGTTGCAAGTCAATCGGGACTTGCATGGCTGAAAAGGCCTCAGTAAAGTTGATGAGAAGGCCGTCATTGACTTAACATTGGTGACCTTTTGAACTTTGGGGTCACTTTTGGGGCACTTCCTGTGGTCCTAGAAGGACAAAATTGGACTCACTCGTTCGGTGGGACGCCAGCTATCAGGCAAAAGTGGTTGCAAGTCAATCGGGACTTGCATGGCTGAAAAGGCCTCAGTAAAGTTGATGAGAAGGCCGTCATTGACTTAACATTGGTGACCTTTTGAACTTTGGGGTCACTTTTGGGGCACTTCCTGTGGTCCTAGAAGGACAAAATTGGACTCACTCGTTCGGTGGGTGGCCAGCTTTCAGGCAAAAGTGATTTCAAGTAAATCGGGACTTG
Source organism: Centroberyx gerrardi (assembly GCF_048128805.1). Classification (NCBI taxonomy): domain Eukaryota; kingdom Metazoa; phylum Chordata; class Actinopteri; order Beryciformes; family Berycidae; genus Centroberyx; species Centroberyx gerrardi. The sequence goes on from NW_027605200.1 coordinate 31,047, forward strand.
CATGGCTGAAAAGGCCTCAGTAAAGTTGATGAGAAGGCCGTCATTGACTTAACATTGGTGACCTTTTGAACTTTGGGGTCACTTTTGGGGCACTTCCTGTGGTCCTAGAAGGACAAAATTGGACTCACTCGTTCGGTGGGACGCCAGCTATCAGGCAAAAGTGGTTGCAAGTCAATCGGGACTTGCATGGCTGAAAAGGCCTCAGTAAATTTGTTCCTCATACATTGGCCAACTTTTGAACTTTGGGGTCACTTTTGGGGCACTTCCTGTGGTCCTAGGATGACAACTTTGAACTCACATGTTCGGTGGGACGCCAGCTTTCAGGCAAAAGTGGTTGCAAGTCAATCGGGACTTGCATGGCTGAAAAGGCCTCAGTAAAGTTGATGAGAAGGCCGTCATTGACTTAACATTGGTGACCTTTTGAACTTTGGGGTCACTTTTGGGGCACTTCCTGTGGTCCTAGAAGGACAAAATTGGACTCACTCGTTCGGTGGGTGGCCAGCTTTCAGGCAAAAGTGATTTCAAGTAAATCGGGACTTGCATGGCTGAAAAGGCCTCAGTAAAGTTGATGAGAAGGCCGTCATTGACTTAACATTGGTGACCTTTTGAACTTTGGGGTCACTTTTGGGGCACTTCCTGTGGTCCTAGAAGGACAAAATTGGACTCACTCGTTCGGTGGGACGCCAGCTATCAGGCAAAAGTGGTTGCAAGTCAATCGGGACTTGCATGGCTGAAAAGGCCTCAGTAAATTTGTTCCTCATACATTGGCCAACTTTTGAACTTTGGGGTCACTTTTGGGGCACTTCCTGTGGTCCTAGGATGACAACTTTGAACTCACATGTTCGGTGGGACGCCAGCTTTCAGGCAAAAGTGGTTGCAAGTCAATCGGGACTTGCATGGCTGAAAAGGCCTCAGTAAAGTTGATGAGAAGGCCGTCATTGACTTAACATTGGTGACCTTTTGAACTTTGGGGTCACTTTTGGGGCACTTCCTGTGGTCCTAGAAGGACAAAATTGGACTCACTCGTTCGGTGGGTGGCCAGCTTTCAGGCAAAAGTGATTTCAAGTAAATCGGGACTTGCATGGCTGAAAAGGCCTCAGTAAAGTTGATGAGAAGGCCGTCATTGACTTAACATTGGTGACCTTTTGAACTTTGGGGTCACTTTTGGGGCACTTCCTGTGGTACTAGGATGACAACTTTGAACTCACATGTTCGGTGGGACGCCAGCTTTCAGGCAAAAGTGGTTGCAAGTCAATCGGGACTTGCATGGCTGAAAAGGCCTCAGTAAAGTTGATGAGAAGGCCGTCATTGACTTAACATTGGTGACCTTTTGAACTTTGGGGTCACTTTTGGGGCACTTCCTGTGGTCCTAGAAGGACAAAATTGGACTCACTCGTTCGGTGGGTGGCCAGCTTTCAGGCAAACGTGATTTCAAGTAAATCGGGACTTGCATGGCTGAAAAGGCCTCAGTAAAGTTGATGAGAAGGCCGTCATTGACTTAACATTGGTGACCTTTTGAACTTTGGGGTCACTTTTGGGGCACTTCCTGTGGTACTAGGATGACAACTTTGAACTCACATGTTCGGTGGGACGCCAGCTTTCAGGCAAAAGTGGTTGCAAGTCAATCGGGACTTGCATGGCTGAAAAGGCCTCAGTAAAGTTTATGAGAAGGCCGTCATTGACTTAACATTGGTGACCTTTTGAATTTTGGGGTCACTTTTGGGGCACTTCCTGTGGTCCGAGAAGGACAAAATTGAACTCACACGTTCGGTGGGACGCCAGCTATCAGGCAAAAGTGGTTGCAAGTCAATCGGGACTTGCATGGCTGAAAAGGCCTCAGTAAATTTGTTCCTCATACATTGGCCAACTTTTGAACTTTGGGGTCACTTTTGGGGCACTTCCTGTGGTCCTAGGATGACAACTTTGAACTCACATGTTCGGTGGGACGCCAGCTTTCAGGCAAAAGTGGTTGCAAGTCAATCGGGACTTGCATGGCTGAAAAGGCCTCAGTAAATTTGTTCCTCATACATTGGCCAACTTTTGAACTTTGGGGTCACTTTTGGGGCACTTCCTGTGGTCCTAGGATGACAACTTTGAACTCACATGTTCGGTGGGACGCCAGCTTTCAGGCAAAAGTGGTTGCAAGTCAATCGGGACTTGCATGGCTGAAAAGGCCTCAGTAAAGTTGATGAGAAGGCCGTCATTGACTTAACATTGGTGACCTTTTGAACTTTGGGGTCACTTTTGGGGCACTTCCTGTGGTCCTAGAAGGACAAAATTGGACTCACTCGTTCGGTGGGTGGCCAGCTTTCAGGCAAAAGTGGTTTCAAGTAAATCGGGACTTGCATGGCTGAAAAGGCCTCAGTAAAGTTGATTAGAAGGCCGTCATTGACTTAACATTGGTGACCTTTTGAACTTTGGGGTCACTTTTGGGTCTCTTCCTGTGGTCCTAGAAGGACAAAATTGAACTCACACGTTCGGTGGGACGCCAGCTATCAGGCAAAAGTGGTTGCAAGTCAATCGGGAGTTGCATGGCTGAAAAGGCCTCAGTAAATTTGTTCCTCATACATTGGCCAACTTTTGAACTTTGGGGTCACTTTTGGGGCACTTCCTGTGGTCCTAGGATGACAACTTTGAACTCACATGTTCGGTGGGACGCCAGCTTTCAGGCAAAAGTGGTTGCAAGTCAATCGGGACTTGCATGGCTGAAAAGGCCTCAGTAAAGTTGATGAGAAGGCCGTCATTGACTTAACATTGGTGACCTTTTGAACTTTGGGGTCACTTTTGGGGCACTTCCTGTGGTCCTAGAAGGACAAAATTGGACTCACTCGTTCGGTGGGACGCCAGCTATCAGGCAAAAGTGGTTGCAAGTCAATCGGGACTTGCATGGCTGAAAAGGCCTCAGTAAAGTTGATGAGAAGGCCGTCATTGACTTAACATTGGTGACCTTTTGAACTTTGGGGTCACTTTTGGGGCACTTCCTGTGGTCCTAGAAGGACAAAATTGGACTCACTCGTTCGGTGGGTGGCCAGCTTTCAGGCAAAAGTGATTTCAAGTAAATCGGGACTTGCATGGCTGAAAAGGCCTCAGTAAAGTTGATGAGAAGGCCGTCATTGACTTAACATTGGTGACCTTTTGAACTTTGGGGTCACTTTTGGGGCACTTCCTGTGGTCCTAGAAGGACAAAATTGGACTCACTCGTTCGGTGGGACGCCAGCTATCAGGCAAAAGTGGTTGCAAGTCAATCGGGACTTGCATGGCTGAAAAGGCCTCAGTAAATTTGTTCCTCATACATTGGCCAACTTTTGAACTTTGGGGTCACTTTTGGGGCACTTCCTGTGGTCCTAGGATGACAACTTTGAACTCACATGTTCGGTGGGACGCCAGCTTTCAGGCAAAAGTGGTTGCAAGTCAATCGGGACTTGCATGGCTGAAAAGGCCTCAGTAAAGTTGATGAGAAGGCCGTCATTGACTTAACATTGGTGACCTTTTGAACTTTGGGGTCACTTTTGGGGCACTTCCTGTGGTCCTAGAAGGACAAAATTGGACTCACTCGTTCGGTGGGTGGCCAGCTTTCAGGCAAAAGTGATTTCAAGTAAATCGGGACTTGCATGGCTGAAAAGGCCTCAGTAAAGTTGATGAGAAGGCCGTCATTGACTTAACATTGGTGACCTTTTGAACTTTGGGGTCACTTTTGGGGCACTTCCTGTGGTCCTAGAAGGACAAAATTGGACTCACTCGTTCGGTGGGACGCCAGCTATCAGGCAAAAGTGGTTGCAAGTCAATCGGGACTTGCATGGCTGAAAAGGCCTCAGTAAATTTGTTCCTCATACATTGGCCAACTTTTGAACTTTGGGGTCACTTTTGGGGCACTTCCTGTGGTCCTAGGATGACAACTTTGAACTCACATGTTCGGTGGGACGCCAGCTTTCAGGCAAAAGTGGTTGCAAGTCAATCGGGACTTGCATGGCTGAAAAGGCCTCAGTAAAGTTGATGAGAAGGCCGTCATTGACTTAACATTGGTGACCTTTTGAACTTTGGGGTCACTTTTGGGGCACTTCCTGTGGTCCTAGAAGGACAAAATTGGACTCACTCGTTCGGTGGGTGGCCAGCTTTCAGGCAAAAGTGATTTCAAGTAAATCGGGACTTGCATGGCTGAAAAGGCCTCAGTAAAGTTGATGAGAAGGCCGTCATTGACTTAACATTGGTGACCTTTTGAACTTTGGGGTCACTTTTGGGGCACTTCCTGTGGTACTAGGATGACAACTTTGAACTCACATGTTCGGTGGGACGCCAGCTTTCAGGCAAAAGTGGTTGCAAGTCAATCGGGACTTGCATGGCTGAAAAGGCCTCAGTAAAGTTGATGAGAAGGCCGTCATTGACTTAACATTGGTGACCTTTTGAACTTTGGGGTCACTTTTGGGGCACTTCCTGTGGTCCTAGAAGGACAAAATTGGACTCACTCGTTCGGTGGGTGGCCAGCTTTCAGGCAAACGTGATTTCAAGTAAATCGGGACTTGCATGGCTGAAAAGGCCTCAGTAAAGTTGATGAGAAGGCCGTCATTGACTTAACATTGGTGACCTTTTGAACTTTGGGGTCACTTTTGGGGCACTTCCTGTGGTACTAGGATGACAACTTTGAACTCACATGTTCGGTGGGACGCCAGCTTTCAGGCAAAAGTGGTTGCAAGTCAATCGGGACTTGCATGGCTGAAAAGGCCTCAGTAAAGTTGATGAGAAGGCCGTCATTGACTTAACATTGGTGACCTTTTGAACTTTGGGGTCACTTTTGGGGCACTTCCTGTGGTCCTAGAAGGACAAAATTGGACTCACTCGTTCGGTGGGTGGCCAGCTTTCAGGCAAACGTGATTTCAAGTAAATCGGGACTTGCATGGCTGAAAAGGCCTCAGTAAAGTTGATGAGAAGGCCGTCATTGACTTAACATTGGTGACCTTTTGAACTTTGGGGTCACTTTTGGGGCACTTCCTGTGGTACTAGGATGACAACTTTGAACTCACATGTTCGGTGGGACGCCAGCTTTCAGGCAAAAGTGGTTGCAAGTCAATCGGGACTTGCATGGCTGAAAAGGCCTCAGTAAAGTTTATGAGAAGGCCGTCATTGACTTAACATTGGTGACCTTTTGAATTTTGGGGTCACTTTTGGGGCACTTCCTGTGGTCCGAGAAGGACAAAATTGAACTCACACGTTCGGTGGGACGCCAGCTATCAGGCAAAAGTGGTTGCAAGTCAATCGGGACTTGCATGGCTGAAAAGGCCTCAGTAAATTTGTTCCTCATACATTGGCCAACTTTTGAACTTTGGGGTCACTTTTGGGGCACTTCCTGTGGTCCTAGGATGACAACTTTGAACTCACATGTTCGGTGGGACGCCAGCTTTCAGGCAAAAGTGGTTGCAAGTCAATCGGGACTTGCATGGCTGAAAAGGCCTCAGTAAATTTGTTCCTCATACATTGGCCAACTTTTGAACTTTGGGGTCACTTTTGGGGCACTTCCTGTGGTCCTAGGATGACAACTTTGAACTCACATGTTCGGTGGGACGCCAGCTTTCAGGCAAAAGTGGTTGCAAGTCAATCGGGACTTGCATGGCTGAAAAGGCCTCAGTAAAGTTGATGAGAAGGCCGTCATTGACTTAACATTGGTGACCTTTTGAACTTTGGGGTCACTTTTGGGGCACTTCCTGTGGTCCTAGAAGGACAAAATTGGACTCACTCGTTCGGTGGGTGGCCAGCTTTCAGGCAAAAGTGGTTTCAAGTAAATCGGGACTTGCATGGCTGAAAAGGCCTCAGTAAAGTTGATTAGAAGGCCGTCATTGACTTAACATTGGTGACCTTTTGAACTTTGGGGTCACTTTTGGGTCTCTTCCTGTGGTCCTAGAAGGACAAAATTGAACTCACACGTTCGGTGGGACGCCAGCTATCAGGCAAAAGTGGTTGCAAGTCAATCGGGAGTTGCATGGCTGAAAAGGCCTCAGTAAATTTGTTCCTCATACATTGGCCAACTTTTGAACTTTGGGGTCACTTTTGGGGCACTTCCTGTGGTCCTAGGATGACAACTTTGAACTCACATGTTCGGTGGGACGCCAGCTTTCAGGCAAAAGTGGTTGCAAGTCAATCGGGACTTGCATGGCTGAAAAGGCCTCAGTAAAGTTGATGAGAAGGCCGTCATTGACTTAACATTGGTGACCTTTTGAACTTTGGGGTCACTTTTGGGGCACTTCCTGTGGTCCTAGAAGGACAAAATTGGACTCACTCGTTCGGTGGGACGCCAGCTATCAGGCAAAAGTGGTTGCAAGTCAATCGGGACTTGCATGGCTGAAAAGGCCTCAGTAAATTTGTTCCTCATACATTGGCCAACTTTTGAACTTTGGGGTCACTTTTGGGGCACTTCCTGTGGTCCTAGGATGACAACTTTGAACTCACATGTTCGGTGGGACGCCAGCTTTCAGGCAAAAGTGGTTGCAAGTCAATCGGGACTTGCATGGCTGAAAAGGCCTCAGTAAATTTGTTCCTCATACATTGGCCAACTTTTGAACTTTGGGGTCACTTTTGGGGCACTTCCTGTGGTCCTAGGATGACAACTTTGAACTCACATGTTCGGTGGGACGCCAGCTTTCAGGCAAAAGTGGTTGCAAGTCAATCGGGACTTGCATGGCTGAAAAGGCCTCAGTAAAGTTGATTAGAAGGCCGTCATTGACTTAACATTGGTGACCTTTTGAACTTTGGGGTCACTTTTGGGTCTCTTCCTGTGGTCCTAGAAGGACAAAATTGAACTCACACGTTCGGTGGGACGCCAGCTATCAGGCAAAAGTGGTTGCAAGTCAATCGGGAGTTGCATGGCTGAAAAGGCCTCAGTAAATTTGTTCCTCATACATTGGCCAACTTTTGAACTTTGGGGTCACTTTTGGGGCACTTCCTGTGGTCCTAGGATGACAACTTTGAACTCACATGTTCGGTGGGACGCCAGCTTTCAGGCAAAAGTGGTTGCAAGTCAATCGGGACTTGCATGGCTGAAAAGGCCTCAGTAAAGTTGATTAGAAGGCCGTCATTGACTTAACATTGGTGACCTTTTGAACTTTGGGGTCACTTTTGGGTCTCTTCCTGTGGTCCTAGAAGGACAAAATTGAACTCACACGTTCGGTGGGACGCCAGCTATCAGGCAAAAGTGGTTGCAAGTCAATCGGGAGTTGCATGGCTGAAAAGGCCTCAGTAAATTTGTTCCTCATACATTGGCCAACTTTTGAACTTTGGGGTCACTTTTGGGGCACTTCCTGTGGTCCTAGGATGACAACTTTGAACTCACATGTTCGGTGGGACGCCAGCTTTCAGGCAAAAGTGGTTGCAAGTCAATCGGGACTTGCATGGCTGAAAAAGCCTCAGTAAAGTTTATGAGAAGGCCGTCATTGACTTAACATTGGTGACCTTTTGAATTTTGGGGTCACTTTTGGGGCACTTCCTGTGGTCCGAGAAGGACAAAATTGGACTCACTCGTTCGGTGGGTGGCCAGCTTTCAGGCAAAAGTGATTTCAAGTAAATCGGGACTTGCATGGCTGAAAAGGCCTCAGTAAAGTTGATGAGAAGGCAGTCATTGACTTAACATTGGTGACCTTTTGAACTTTGGGGTCACTTTTGGGGCACTTCCTGTGGTACTAGGATGACAACTTTGAACTCACATGTTCGGTGGGACGCCAGCTTTCAGGCAAAAGTGGTTGCAAGTCAATCGGGACTTGCATGGCTGAAAAGGCCTCAGTAAAGTTGATGAGAAGGCCGTCATTGACTTAACATTGGTGACCTTTTGAACTTTGGGGTCACTTTTGGGGCACTTCCTGTGGTCCTAGAAGGACAAAATTGGACTCACTCGTTCGGTGGGACGCCAGCTATCAGGCAAAAGTGGTTGCAAGTCAATCGGGACTTGCATGGCTGAAAAGGCCTCAGTAAATTTGTTCCTCATACATTGGCCAACTTTTGAACTTTGGGGTCACTTTTGGGGCACTTCCTGTGGTCCTAGGATGACAACTTTGAACTCACATGTTCGGTGGGACGCCAGCTTTCAGGCAAAAGTGGTTGCAAGTCAATCGGGACTTGCATGGCTGAAAAGGCCTCAGTAAATTTGTTCCTCATACATTGGCCAACTTTTGAACTTTGGGGTCACTTTTGGGGCACTTCCTGTGGTCCTAGGATGACAACTTTGAACTCACATGTTCGGTGGGACGCCAGCTTTCAGGCAAAAGTGGTTGCAAGTCAATCGGGACTTGCATGGCTGAAAAGGCCTCAGTAAAGTTGATTAGAAGGCCGTCATTGACTTAACATTGGTGACCTTTTGAACTTTGGGGTCACTTTTGGGTCTCTTCCTGTGGTCCTAGAAGGACAAAATTGAACTCACACGTTCGGTGGGACGCCAGCTATCAGGCAAAAGTGGTTGCAAGTCAATCGGGAGTTGCATGGCTGAAAAGGCCTCAGTAAATTTGTTCCTCATACATTGGCCAACTTTTGAACTTTGGGGTCACTTTTGGGGCACTTCCTGTGGTCCTAGGATGACAACTTTGAACTCACATGTTCGGTGGGACGCCAGCTTTCAGGCAAAAGTGGTTGCAAGTCAATCGGGACTTGCATGGCTGAAAAGGCCTCAGTAAAGTTGATTAGAAGGCCGTCATTGACTTAACATTGGTGACCTTTTGAACTTTGGGGTCACTTTTGGGTCTCTTCCTGTGGTCCTAGAAGGACAAAATTGAACTCACACGTTCGGTGGGACGCCAGCTATCAGGCAAAAGTGGTTGCAAGTCAATCGGGAGTTGCATGGCTGAAAAGGCCTCAGTAAATTTGTTCCTCATACATTGGCCAACTTTTGAACTTTGGGGTCACTTTTGGGGCACTTCCTGTGGTCCTAGGATGACAACTTTGAACTCACATGTTCGGTGGGACGCCAGCTTTCAGGCAAAAGTGGTTGCAAGTCAATCGGGACTTGCATGGCTGAAAAAGCCTCAGTAAAGTTTATGAGAAGGCCGTCATTGACTTAACATTGGTGACCTTTTGAATTTTGGGGTCACTTTTGGGGCACTTCCTGTGGTCCGAGAAGGACAAAATTGGACTCACTCGTTCGGTGGGTGGCCAGCTTTCAGGCAAAAGTGATTTCAAGTAAATCGGGACTTGCATGGCTGAAAAGGCCTCAGTAAAGTTGATGAGAAGGCAGTCATTGACTTAACATTGGTGACCTTTTGAACTTTGGGGTCACTTTTGGGGCACTTCCTGTGGTACTAGGATGACAACTTTGAACTCACATGTTCGGTGGGACGCCAGCTTTCAGGCAAAAGTGGTTGCAAGTCAATCGGGACTTGCATGGCTGAAAAGGCCTCAGTAAAGTTGATGAGAAGGCCGTCATTGACTTAACATTGGTGACCTTTTGAACTTTGGGGTCACTTTTGGGGCACTTCCTGTGGTCCTAGAAGGACAAAATTGGACTCACTCGTTCGGTGGGTGGCCAGCTTTCAGGCAAAAGTGATTTCAAGTAAATCGGGACTTGCATGGCTGAAAAGGCCTCAGTAAAGTTGATGAGAAGGCCGTCATTGACTTAACATTGGTGACCTTTTGAACTTTGGGGTCACTTTTGGGGCACTTCCTGTGGTACTAGGATGACAACTTTGAACTCACATGTTCGGTGGGACGCCAGCTTTCAGGCAAAAGTGGTTGCAAGTCAATCGGGACTTGCATGGCTGAAAAGGCCTCAGTAAAGTTGATTAGAAGGCCGTCATTGACTTAACATTGGTGACCTTTTGAACTTTGGGGTCACTTTTGGGTCTCTTCCTGTGGTCCTAGAAGGACAAAATTGAACTCACACGTTCGGTGGGACGCCAGCTATCAGGCAAAAGTGGTTGCAAGTCAATCGGGAGTTGCATGGCTGAAAAGGCCTCAGTAAATTTGTTCCTCATACATTGGCCAACTTTTGAACTTTGGGGTCACTTTTGGGGCACTTCCTGTGGTCCTAGGATGACAACTTTGAACTCACATGTTCGGTGGGACGCCAGCTTTCAGGCAAAAGTGGTTGCAAGTCAATCGGGACTTGCATGGCTGAAAAGGCCTCAGTAAAGTTGATTAGAAGGCCGTCATTGACTTAACATTGGTGACCTTTTGAACTTTGGGGTCACTTTTGGGTCTCTTCCTGTGGTCCTAGAAGGACAAAATTGAACTCACACGTTCGGTGGGACGCCAGCTATCAGGCAAAAGTGGTTGCAAGTCAATCGGGAGTTGCATGGCTGAAAAGGCCTCAGTAAATTTGTTCCTCATACATTGGCCAACTTTTGAACTTTGGGGTCACTTTTGGGGCACTTCCTGTGGTCCTAGGATGACAACTTTGAACTCACATGTTCGGTGGGACGCCAGCTTTCAGGCAAAAGTGGTTGCAAGTCAATCGGGACTTGCATGGCTGAAAAGGCCTCAGTAAAGTTTATGAGAAGGCCGTCATTGACTTAACATTGGTGACCTTTTGAATTTTGGGGTCACTTTTGGGGCACTTCCTGTGGTCCGAGAAGGACAAAATTGGACTCACTCGTTCGGTGGGTGGCCAGCTTTCAGGCAAAAGTGATTTCAAGTAAATCGGGACTTGCATGGCTGAAAAGGCCTCAGTAAAGTTGATGAGAAGGCAGTCATTGACTTAACATTGGTGACCTTTTGAACTTTGGGGTCACTTTTGGGGCACTTCCTGTGGTCCTAGAAGGACAAAATTGGACTCACTCGTTCGGTGGGTGGCCAGCTTTCAGGCAAAAGTGGTTGCAAGTAAATCGGGACTTGCATGGCTGAAAAGGCCTCAGTAAAGTTGATGAGAAGGCCGTCATTGACTTAACATTGGTGACCTTTTGAACTTTGGGGTCACTTTTGGGGCACTTCCTGTGGTCCTAGAAGGACAAAATTGGACTCACTCGTTCGGTGGGTGGCCAGCTTTCAGGCAAGAGTGGTTGCAAGTCAATCGGGACTTGCATGGCTGAAAAGGCCTCAGTAAAGTTGATGAGAAGGCCGTCATTGACTTAACATTGGTGACCTTTTGAACTTTGGGGTCACTTTTGGGGCACTTCCTGTGGTCCTAGAAGGACAAAATTGGACTCACTCGTTCGGTGGGTGGCCAGCTTTCAGGCAAGAGTGGTTGCAAGTCAATCGGGACTTGCATGGCTGAAAAGGCCTCAGTAAAGTGTATGAAAAGGCCGTCATTGACTTAACATTGGTGACCTTTTGAACTTTGGGGTCACTTTTGGGGCACACAGCGTTTTGCCACATAAAACAGTGATTCCACCACAAAACAGCATTTTACCACATAAAATAGTGTTTCTCTTTCCAAACAGCGTTTTGCCACATAAAACAGTGATTCTGCCTCCAAACAACTTTTAGAGGCAAAAAACGCTGTTTCCAGCCAGAAACAGCGTTTTGCCACATAAAACAGTGATTCCACCACAAAACAGCATTTTGCCACATAAAATAGTGTTTCTCTCTCCAAACAGCATTTTGCCACATAAAACAGTGTTTCTCTCTCCAAACAGCATTTTGCCACGTAAAACAGTGATTCCACCTATAAACAGCATTTTGGCAGATAAAACACTGTTTCTCCATCCAAACAGCCTTTAACGGCAAAAAACGCTGTTTCCAGCCTAAAACAGCGTTTTGCCACATAAAACAGTGATTCTGACCTCCAAACAACTTTTAGAGGCAAAAAACGCTGTTTCCAGCCAGAAACAGCATTTTGCCACATAAAACAGTGAATCCACCTATAAACAGCATTTTGGCAGATAAAATACTGTTTCTCCATCCAAACAGCCTTTAACGGCAAAAAACGCTGTTTCCAGCCCAAAACAGCGTTTTGCCACATAAAACAGTGATTCCACCACAAAACAGCATTTTGCCACATAAAATAGTGTTTCTCTCTCCAAACAGCATTTTGCCACATAAAACAGTGTTTCTCTCTCCAAACAGCATTTTGCCACATAAAACAGTGATTCCACCTATAAACAGCATTTTGGCAGATAAAACACTGTTTCTCCATCCAAACAGCCTTGAAAGGCAAAAAATGCCGTTTCCAGCCCGAAACAGCATTTTGCCACATAAAATAGTGTTTCTCTCTCCAAACAGCATTTTGCCACATAAAACAGTGTTTCTCTCTCCAAACAGCATTTTGCCACATAAAACAGTCATTCCACCACAAAACAGCATTTTGCCACATAAAACAGTGTTTCTCTCTCCAAACAGCATTTTGCCACATAAAACAGTGTTTCTCTCTCCAAACAGCATTTGGCCACATAAAACAGTGATTCTGCCTCCAAACTGCTTTTAAACGCAAAAAACGCTGTTTCCAGCCAGAAACAGCATTTTGCCACATAAAACAGTCATTCCACCCCAAAACAGTATTTTGCCACATAAAACAGTGATTCCACCACAAAACAGCATTTTGCCACATAATACAGTGTGTCTCTCTCCAAACAGGATTTTGCCACATAAAACAGTGATTCCACCACAAAACAGCATTTTGCCACATTAAACAGTGTTTCTCTCTCCAAACAGCATTTTGCCACATAAAACAGTCATTCCACCACAAAACAGTATTTTGCCACATAAAACAGTGTTTCTCTCTCCAAACAGCATTTTGCCACATAAAACAGTGATTCCACCTATAAACAGCATTTTGGCAGATGAAACACTGTTTCTCCATCAAAACAGCCTTTAAAGGCAAAAAATGCCGTTTCCAGCCAGAAACAGCATTTTGCCACATAAAACAGTGATTCCACCCCAAAACAGCATTTTGCCACATAAAACAGTGATTCCACCACAAAACAGCATTTTGCCACATAAAACAGTGTTTCTGTCTCCAAACAGCATTTTGCCACATAAAACAGTGTTTCTCTCTCCAAACAGCATTTTGCCACATAAAACAGTCATTCCACCCCAAAACAGCATTTTGCCACATAAAACAGTGATTCCACCACAAAACAGCATTTTGCCACATAAAACAGTGTTTCTCTCTCCAAACAGCATTTTGCCACATAAAACAGTCATTCCACCCCAAAACAGCATTTTGCCACATAAAACAGTGTTTCTCTCTCCAAACAGCATTTTGCCACATAAAACAGTCATTCCACCCCAAAACAGCATTTTGCCACATAAAACAGTCCTTCCACCCCAAAACAGCATTTTGCCACATAAAACAGTGATTCCACCACAAAACAGCATTTTGCCACATAAAACAGTGTTTCTCTCTCCAAACAGCATTTTGCCACATAAAACAGTGTTTCTCTCTCCAAACAGCATTTTGCCACATAAAACAGTCATTCCACCCCAAAACAGCATTTTGCCACATAAAACAGTCATTCCACCCCAAAACAGCATTTTGCCACATAAAACAGTCATTCCACCACAAAACAGCATTTTGCCACATAAAACAGTGTTTCTCTCTCCAAACAGCATTTTGCCACATAAAACAGTGTTTCTCTCTCCAAACAGCATTTGGCCACATAAATCAGTGATTCTGCCTCCAAACTGCTTTTAAACGCAAAAAACGCTGTTTCCAGCCAGAAACAGCATTTTGCCACATAAAACAGTCATTCCACCCCAAAACAGTATTTTGCCACATAAAACAGTGATTCCACCACAAAACAGCATTTTGCCACATAATACAGTGTGTCTCTCTCCAAACAGGATTTTGCCACATAAAACAGTGATTCCACCACAAAACAGCATTTTGCCACATTAAACAGTGTTTCTCTCTCCAAACAGCATTTTGCCACATAAAACAGTCATTCCACCACAAAACAGTATTTTGCCACATAAAACAGTGTTTCTCTCTCCAAACAGCATTTTGCCACATAAAACAGTGATTCCACCTATAAACAGCATTTTGGCAGATGAAACACTGTTTCTCCATCAAAACAGCCTTTAAAGGCAAAAAATGCCGTTTCCAGCCAGAAACAGCATTTTGCCACATAAAACAGTCATTCCACCCCAAAACAGCATTTTGCCACATAAAACAGTGATTCCACCACAAAACAGCATTTTGCCACATAAAACAGTGTTTCTCTCTCCAAACAGCATTTTGCCACATAAAACAGTGTTTCTCTCTCCAAACAGCATTTTTCCACATAAAACAGTCATTCCACCCCAAAACAGCATTTTGCTACATAAAACAGTGATTCCACCACAAAACAGCATTTTGCCACATAAAACAGTGTTTCTCTCTCCAAACAGCATTTTGCCACATAAAACAGTCATTCCACCCCAAAACAGCATTTTGCCACATAAAACAGTGTTTCTCTCTCCAAACAGCATTTTGCCACATAAAACAGTCATTCCACCCCAAAACAGCATTTTGCCACATAAAACAGTCATTCCACCCCAAAACAGCATTTTGCCACATAAAACAGTGATTCCACCACAAAACAGCATTTTGCCACATAAAACAGTGTTTCTCTCTCCAAACAGCATTTTGCCACATAAAACAGTGTTTCTCTCTCCAAACAGCATTTTGCCACATAAAACAGTCATTCCACCCCAAAACAGCATTTTGCCACATAAAACAGTGATTCCACCATAAAACAGCATTTTGCCACATAAAACAGTGTTTCTGTCTCCAAACAGCATTTTGCCACATAAAACAGTGTTTCTCTCTCCAAACAGCATTTTGCCACATAAAACAGTCATTCCACCCCAAAACAGCATTTTGCCACATAAAACAGTGATTCCACCACAAAACAGCATTTTGCCACATAAAACAGTGTTTCTCTCTCCAAACAGCATTTTGCCACATAAAACAGTCATTCCACCCCAAAACAGCATTTTGCCACATAAAACAGTGTTTCTCTCTCCAAACAGCATTTTGCCACATAAAACAGTCATTCCACCCCAAAACAGCATTTTGCCACATAAAACAGTCCTTCCACCCCAAAACAGCATTTTGCCACATAAAACAGTGATTCCACCACAAAACAGCATTTTGCCACATAAAACAGTGTTTCTCTCTCCAAACAGCATTTTGCCACATAAAACAGTGTTTCTCTCTCCAAACAGCATTTTGCCACATAAAACAGTCATTCCACCCCAAAACAGCATTTTGCCACATAAAACAGTCATTCCACCCCAAAACAGCATTTTGCCACATAAAACAGTCATTCCACCACAAAACAGCATTTTGCCACATAAAACAGTGTTTCTCTCTCCAAACAGCATTTTGCCACATAAAACAGTGTTTCTCTCTCCAAACAGCATTTGGCCACATAAATCAGTGATTCTGCCTCCAAACTGCTTTTAAACGCAAAAAACGCTGTTTCCAGCCAGAAACAGCATTTTGCCACATAAAACAGTCATTCCACCCCAAAACAGTATTTTGCCACATAAAACAGTGATTCCACTACAAAACAGCATTTTGCCACATAATACAGTGTGTCTCTCTCCAAACAGGATTTTGCCACATAAAACAGTGATTCCACCACAAAACAGCATTTTGCCACATTAAACAGTGTTTCTCTCTCCAAACAGCATTTTGCCACATAAAACAGTCATTCCACCACAAAACAGTATTTTGCCACATAAAACAGTGTTTCTCTCTCCAAACAGCATTTTGCCACATAAAACAGTGATTCCACCTATAAACAGCATTTTGGCAGATGAAACACTGTTTCTCCATCAAAACAGCCTTTAAAGGCAAAAAATGCCGTTTCCAGCCAGAAACAGCATTTTGCCACATAAAACAGTCATTCCACCCCAAAACAGCATTTTGCCACATAAAACAGTGATTCCACCACAAAACAGCATTTTGCCACATAAAACAGTGTTTCTCTCTCCAAACAGCATTTTGCCACATAAAACAGTGTTTCTCTCTCCAAACAGCATTTTTCCACATAAAACAGTCATTCCACCCCAAAACAGCATTTTGCCACATAAAACAGTGATTCCACCACAAAACAGCATTTTGCCACATAAAACAGTGTTTCTCTCTCCAAACAGCATTTTGCCACATAAAACAGTCATTCCACCCCAAAACAGCATTTTGCCACATAAAACAGTGTTTCTCTCTCCAAACAGCATTTTGCCACATAAAACAGTCATTCCACCCCAAAACAGCATTTTGCCACATAAAACAGTCATTCCACCCCAAAACAGCATTTTGCCACATAAAACAGTGATTCCACCACAAAACAGCATTTTGCCACATAAAACAGTGTTTCTCTCTCCAAACAGCATTTTGCCACATAAAACAGTGTTTCTCTCTCCAAACAGCATTTTGCCACATAAAACAGTCATTCCACCCCAAAACAGCATTTTGCCACATAAAACAGTGATTCCACCATAAAACAGCATTTTGCCACATAAAACAGTGTTTCTCTCTCCAAACAGCATTTTGCCACATAAAACAATCATTCCACCCCAAAACAGCATTTTGCCACATAAAACAGTGTTTCTCTCTCCAAACAGCATTTTGCCACATAAAACAGTCATTCCACCCCAAAACAGCATTTTGCCACATAAAACAGTCATTCCACCACAAAACAGCATTTTGCCACATAAAACAGTGTTTCTCTCTCCAAACAGCATTTTGCCACATAAAACAGTGTTTCTCTCTCCAAACAGCATTTGGCCACATAAAACAGTGATTCTGCCTCCAAACTGCTTTTAAACGCAAAAAACGCTGTTTCCAGCCAGAAACAGCATTTTGCCACATAAAACAGTCATTCCACCCCAAAACAGTATTTTGCCACATAAAACAGTGATTCCACCACAAAACAGCATTTTGCCACATAATACAGTGTGTCTCTCTCCAAACAGGATTTTCTCACATAAAACAGTGATTCCACCACAAAACAGCATTTTGCCACATTAAACAGTGTTTCTCTCTCCAAACAGCATTTTGCCACATAAAACAGTCATTCCACCACAAAACAGCATTTTGCCACATTAAACAGTGTTTCTCTCTCCCAAACAGCATTTTGCCACATAAAACAGTGATTCCACTTATAAACAGCATTTTGGCAGATGAAACACTGTTTCTCCATCAAAACAGCCTTTAAAGGCAAAAAATGCCGTTCCCAGCCAGAAACAGCATTTTGCCACATAAAACAGTCATTCCACCCCAAAACAGCATTTTGCCACATAAAACAGTGATTCCACCACAAAACAGCATTTTGCCACATAAAACAGTCATTCCACCACAAAACAGCATTTTTGCCACATATATAAAACAGTGTTTCTCTCTCCAAACAGCATTTTGCCACATAAAACAGTGTTTCTCTCTCCAAACAGCATTTTGCCACATAAAACAGTGTTTCTCTCTCCAAACAGCATTTTGCCACATAAAACAGTGTTTCTCTCTCCAAACAGCATTTTGCCACATAAAACAGTGATTCCACCTATAAACAGCATTTTGGCAGATAAAACACTGTTTCTCCATCCAAACAGCCTTGAAAGGCAAAAAATGCCGTTTCCAGCCCGAAACAGCATTTTGCCACATAAAATAGTGTTTCTCTCCTCCAAACAGCATTTTGCCACATAAAACAGTGTTTCTCTCTCCAAACAGCATTTTGCCACATAAAACAGTCATTCCACCACAAAACAGCATTTTGCCACATAAAACAGTGTTTCTCTCTCCAAACAGCATTTTGCCACATAAAACAGTGTTTCTCTCTCCAAACAGCATTTGGCCACATAAAACAGTGATTCTGCCTCCAAACTGCTTTTAAACGCAAAAAACGCTGTTTCCAGCCAGAAACAGCATTTTGCCACATAAAACAGTCATTCCACCCCAAAACAGTATTTTGCCACATAAAACAGTGATTCCACCACAAAACAGCATTTTGCCACATAATACAGTGTGTCTCTCGTCCAAACAGGATTTTGCCACATAAAACAGTGATTCCACCACAAAACAGCATTTTGCCACATTAAACAGTGTTTCTCTCTCCAAACAGCATTTTGCCACATAAAACAGTCATTCCACCACAAAACAGTATTTTGCCACATAAAACAGTGTTTCTCTCTCCAAACAGCATTTTGCCACATAAAACAGTGATTCCACCTATAAACAGCATTTTGGCAGATGAAACACTGTTTCTCCATCAAAACAGCCTTTAAAGGCAAAAAATGCCGTTTCCAGCCAGAAACAGCATTTTACCACATAAAACAGTCATTCCACCCCAAAA
>NW_027605200.1:49422-178205 GCF_048128805.1 Centroberyx gerrardi
TGCTGTTTGGAGAGAGAAACACTGTTTTATGTGGCAAAATACTGTTTTGTGGTGGAATGACTGTTTTATGTGGCAAAATGCTGTTTGGAGAGAGAAACACTGTTTAATGTGGCAAAATGCTGTTTTGTGGTGGAATCACTGTTTTATGTGGCAAAATGCTGTTTGGAGAGAGAAACACTATTTTATGTGGCAAAATGCTGTTTTGTGGTGGAATCACTGTTTTATGTGGCAAAATGCTGTTTTGGGGTGGAATGACTGTTTTATGTGGCAAAATGCTGTTTGGAGAGAGAAACACTGTTTTATGTGGCAAAATGCTGTTTGGAGAGAGAAACACTGTTTTATGTGGCAAAATGCTGTTTTGTGGTGGAATCACTTTTTTATGTGGCAAAATGCTGTTTTGGGGTGGAATGACTGTTTTATGTGGCAAAATGCTGTTTTGGGGTGGAATGACTGTTTTATGTGGCAAAATGCTGTTTGGAGAGAGAAACACTGTTTTATGTGGCAAAATGCTGTTTTGGGGTGGAATGACTGTTTTATGTGGAAAAATGCTGTTTGGAGAGAGAAACACTGTTTTATGTGGCAAAATGCTGTTTTGTGGTGGAATCACTGTTTTATGTGGCAAAATGCTGTTTTGGGGTGGAATGACTGTTTTATGTGGCAAAATGCTGTTTGGAGAGAGAAACACTGTTTTATGTGGCAAAATGCTGTTTTGGGGTGGAATGACTGTTTTATGTGGCAAAATGCTGTTTGGAGAGAGAAACACTGTTTTATGTGGCAAAATGCTGTTTTGTGGTGGAATCACTGTTTTATGTGGCAAAATGCTGTTTTGGGTTGGAATGATTGTTTTATGTGGCAAAATGCTGTTTGGAGAGAGAAACACTGTTTTATGTGGCAAAATGCTGTTTGGAGAGAGAAACACTGTTTTATGTGGCAAAATGCTGTTTTGTGGTGGAATCACTGTTTTATGTGGCAAAATGCTGTTTTGGGGTGGAATGACTGTTTTATGTGGCAAAATGCTGTTTATGGCTGGAAACGGCATTTTTTGCCTTTAAAGGCTGTTTTGATGGAGAAACAGTGTTTCATCTGCCAAAATGCTGTTTATAGGTGGAATCACTGTTTTATGTGGCAAAATGCTGTTTGGAGAGAGAAACACTGTTTTATGTGGCAAAATACTGTTTTGTTGTGGAATGACTGCTTTATGTGGCAAAATGCTGTTTGGAGAGAGAAACACTGTTTAATGTGGCAAAATGCTGTTTTGTGGTGGAATCACTGTTTTATGTGGTAAAATCCTGTTTGGAGAGAGACACACTGTATTATGTGGCAAAATGCTGTTTTGTGGTGGAATCACTGTTTTATGTGGCAAAATACTGTTTTGGGGTGGAATGACTGTTTTATGTGGCAAAATGCTGTTTCTGGCTGGAAACAGCGTTTTTTGCGTTTAAAAGCAGTTTGGAGGCAGAATCACTGTTTTATGTGGCCAAATGCTGTTTGGAGAGAGAAACACTGTTTTATGTGGCAAAATGCTGTTTGGAGAGAGAAACACTGTTTTATGTGGCAAAATGCTGTTTTGTGGTGGAATGACTGTTTTATGTGGCAAAATGCTGTTTTGGGGTGGAATGACTGTTTTATCTGGCAAAATGCTGTTTGGAGAGAGAAACACTGTTTTATGTGGCAAAATGCTGTTTGGAGAGAGAAACACTATTTTATGTGGCAAAATGCTGTTTCTGGCTGGAAACGGCATTTTTTGCCTTTAAAGGCTGTTTTGATGGAGAAACAGTGTTTCATCTGCCAAAATGCTGTTTATAGGTGGAATCACTGTTTTATGTGGTAAAATCCTGTTTGGAGAGAGACACACTGTATTATGTGGCAAAATGCTGTTTTGTGGTGGAATCACTGTTTTATGTGGCAAAATACTGTTTTGGGGTGGAATGACTGTTTTATGTGGCAAAATGCTGTTTCTGGCTGGAAACAGCGTTTTTTGCGTTTAAAAGCAGTTTGGAGGCAGAATCACTGTTTTATGTGGCCAAATGCTGTTTGGAGAGAGAAACACTGTTTTATGTGGCAAAATGCTGTTTGGAGAGAGAAACACTGTTTTATGTGGCAAAATGCTGTTTTGTGGTGGAATGACTGTTTTATGTGGCAAAATGCTGTTTTGGGGTGGAATGACTGTTTTATGTGGCAAAATGCTGTTTCTGGCTGGAAACAGCGTTTTTTGCGTTTAAAAGCAGTTTGGAGGCAGAATCACTGTTTTATGTGGCCAAATGCTGTTTGGAGAGAGAAACACTGTTTTATGTGGCAAAATGCTGTTTTGGGGTGGAATGACTGTTTTATGTGGCAAAATGCTGTTTGGAGAGAGAAACACTGTTTTATGTGGCAAAATGCTGTTTTGAGGTGGAATCACTGTTTTATGTGGCAAAATGCTGTTTTGGGGTGGAATGACTGTTTTATTTGGCAAAATGCTGTTTGGAGAGAGAAAAACTGTTTTATGTGGCAAAATGCTGTTTGGAGAGAGAAACACTGTTTGATGTGGCAAAATGCTGTTTTGTGGTGGAATCACTGTTTTATGTGGCAAAATGCTGTTTTGGGGTGGAATGACTGTTTTATGTGGCAAAATGCTGTTTATGGCTGGAAACGGCATTTTTTGCCTTTAAAGGCTGTTTTGATGGAGAAACAGTGTTTCATCTGCCAAAATGCTGTATATAGGTGGAATCACTGTTTTATGTGGCAAAATGCTGTTTGGAGAGAGAAACACTGTTTTATGTGGCAAAATACTGTTTTGTGGTGGAATGACTGTTTTATGTGGCAAAATGCTGTTTGGAGAGAGAAACACTGTTTAATGTGGCAAAATGCTGTTTTGTGGTGGAATCACTGTTTTATGTGGCAAAATGCTGTTTGGAGAGAGAAACACTATTTTATGTGGCAAAATGCTGTTTTGTGGTGGAATCACTGTTTTATGTGGCAAAATGCTGTTTTGGGGTGGAATGACTGTTTTATGTGGCAAAATGCTGTTTGGAGAGAGAAACACTGTTTTATGTGGCAAAATGCTGTTTTGTGGTGGAATCACTGTTTTATGTGGCAAAATGCTGTTTTGGGGTGGAATGACTGTTTTATGTGGCAAAATGCTGTTTTGGGGTGGAATGACTGTTTTATGTGGCAAAATGCTGTTTGGAGAGAGAAACACTGTTTTATGTGGCAAAATGCTGTTTTGGGGTGGAATGACTGTTTTATGTGGAAAAATGCTGTTTGGAGAGAGAAACACTGTTTTATGTGGCAAAATGCTGTTTTGTGGTGGAATCACTGTTTTATGTGGCAAAATCCTGTTCGGAGAGAGACACACTGTATTATGTGGCAAAATGCTGTTTTGTGGTGGAATCACTGTTTTATGTGGCAAAATACTGTTTTGGGGTGGAATGACTGTTTTATGTGGCAAAATGCTGTTTCTGGCTGGAAACAGCGTTTTTTGCGTTTAAAAGCAGTTTGGAGGCAGAATCACTGTTTTATGTGGCCAAATGCTGTTTGGAGAGAGAAACACTGTTTTATGTGGCAAAATGCTGTTTTGGGGTGGAATGACTGTTTTATGTGGCAAAATGCTGTTTTGAGAGAGAAACACTGTTTTATGTGGCAAAATGCTGTTTTGAGGTGGAATCACTGTTTTATGTGGCAAAATGCTGTTTTGGGGTGGAATGACTGTTTTATTTGGCAAAATGCTGTTTGGAGAGAGAAAAACTGTTTTATGTGGCAAAATGCTGTTTGGAGAGAGAAACACTGTTTGATGTGGCAAAATGCTGTTTTGTGGTGGAATCACTGTTTTATGTGGCAAAATGCTGTTTTGGGGTGGAATGACTGTTTTATGTGGCAAAATGCTGTTTATGGCTGGAAACGGCATTTTTTGCCTTTAAAGGCTGTTTTGATGGAGAAACAGTGTTTCATCTGCCAAAATGCTGTTTATAGGTGGAATCACTGTTTTATGTGGCAAAATGCTGTTTGGAGAGAGAAACACTGTTTTATGTGGCAAAATACTGTTTTGTGGTGGAATGACTGTTTTATGTGGCAAAATGCTGTTTGGAGAGAGAAACACTGTTTAATGTGGCAAAATGCTGTTTTGTGGTGGAATCACTGTTTTATGTGGCAAAATGCTGTTTGGAGAGAGAAACACTATTTTATGTGGCAAAATGCTGTTTTGTGGTGGAATCACTGTTTTATGTGGCAAAATGCTGTTTTGGGGTGGAATGACTGTTTTATGTGGCAAAATGCTGTTTGGAGAGAGAAACACTGTTTTATGTGGCAAAATGCTGTTTGGAGAGAGAAACACTGTTTTATGTGGCAAAATGCTGTTTTGTGGTGGAATCACTTTTTTATGTGGCAAAATGCTGTTTTGGGGTGGAATGACTGTTTTATGTGGCAAAATGCTGTTTTGGGGTGGAATGACTGTTTTATGTGGCAAAATGCTGTTTGGAGAGAGAAACACTGTTTTATGTGGCAAAATGCTGTTTTGGGGTGGAATGACTGTTTTATGTGGAAAAATGCTGTTTGGAGAGAGAAACACTGTTTTATGTGGCAAAATGCTGTTTTGTGGTGGAATCACTGTTTTATGTGGCAAAATGCTGTTTTGGGGTGGAATGACTGTTTTATGTGGCAAAATGCTGTTTGGAGAGAGAAACACTGTTTTATGTGGCAAAATGCTGTTTTGGGGTGGAATGACTGTTTTATGTGGCAAAATGCTGTTTGGAGAGAGAAACACTGTTTTATGTGGCAAAATGCTGTTTTGTGGTGGAATCACTGTTTTATGTGGCAAAATGCTGTTTTGGGGTGGAATGACTGTTTTATGTGGCAAAATGCTGTTTTGGGGTGGAATGACTGTTTTATGTGGCAAAATGCTGTTTGGAGAGAGAAACACTGTTTTATGTGGCAAAATGCTGTTTTGGGGTGGAATGACTGTTTTATGTGGAAAAATGCTGTTTGGAGAGAGAAACACTGTTTTATGTGGCAAAATGCTGTTTTGTGGTGGAATCACTGTTTTATGTGGCAAAATCCTGTTCGGAGAGAGACACACTGTATTATGTGGCAAAATGCTGTTTTGTGGTGGAATCACTGTTTTATGTGGCAAAATACTGTTTTGGGGTGGAATGACTGTTTTATGTGGCAAAATGCTGTTTCTGGCTGGAAACAGCGTTTTTTGCGTTTAAAAGCAGTTTGGAGGCAGAATCACTGTTTTATGTGGCCAAATGCTGTTTGGAGAGAGAAACACTGTTTTATGTGGCAAAATGCTGTTTTGGGGTGGAATGACTGTTTTATGTGGCAAAATGCTGTTTTGAGAGAGAAACACTGTTTTATGTGGCAAAATGCTGTTTTGAGGTGGAATCACTGTTTTATGTGGCAAAATGCTGTTTTGGGGTGGAATGACTGTTTTATTTGGCAAAATGCTGTTTGGAGAGAGAAAAACTGTTTTATGTGGCAAAATGCTGTTTGGAGAGAGAAACACTGTTTGATGTGGCAAAATGCTGTTTTGTGGTGGAATCACTGTTTTATGTGGCAAAATGCTGTTTTGGGGTGGAATGACTGTTTTATGTGGCAAAATGCTGTTTATGGCTGGAAACGGCATTTTTTGCCTTTAAAGGCTGTTTTGATGGAGAAACAGTGTTTCATCTGCCAAAATGCTGTTTATAGGTGGAATCACTGTTTTATGTGGCAAAATGCTGTTTGGAGAGAGAAACACTGTTTTATGTGGCAAAATACTGTTTTGTGGTGGAATGACTGTTTTATGTGGCAAAATGCTGTTTGGAGAGAGAAACACTGTTTAATGTGGCAAAATGCTGTTTTGTGGTGGAATCACTGTTTTATGTGGCAAAATGCTGTTTGGAGAGAGAAACACTATTTTATGTGGCAAAATGCTGTTTTGTGGTGGAATCACTGTTTTATGTGGCAAAATGCTGTTTTGGGGTGGAATGACTGTTTTATGTGGCAAAATGCTGTTTGGAGAGAGAAACACTGTTTTATGTGGCAAAATGCTGTTTGGAGAGAGAAACACTGTTTTATGTGGCAAAATGCTGTTTTGTGGTGGAATCACTTTTTTATGTGGCAAAATGCTGTTTTGGGGTGGAATGACTGTTTTATGTGGCAAAATGCTGTTTTGGGGTGGAATGACTGTTTTATGTGGCAAAATGCTGTTTGGAGAGAGAAACACTGTTTTATGTGGCAAAATGCTGTTTTGGGGTGGAATGACTGTTTTATGTGGAAAAATGCTGTTTGGAGAGAGAAACACTGTTTTATGTGGCAAAATGCTGTTTTGTGGTGGAATCACTGTTTTATGTGGCAAAATGCTGTTTTGGGGTGGAATGACTGTTTTATGTGGCAAAATGCTGTTTGGAGAGAGAAACACTGTTTTATGTGGCAAAATGCTGTTTTGGGGTGGAATGACTGTTTTATGTGGCAAAATGCTGTTTGGAGAGAGAAACACTGTTTTATGTGGCAAAATGCTGTTTTGTGGTGGAATCACTGTTTTATGTGGCAAAATGCTGTTTTGGGTTGGAATGATTGTTTTATGTGGCAAAATGCTGTTTGGAGAGAGAAACACTGTTTTATGTGGCAAAATGCTGTTTGGAGAGAGAAACACTGTTTTATGTGGCAAAATGCTGTTTTGTGGTGGAATCACTGTTTTATGTGGCAAAATGCTGTTTTGGGGTGGAATGACTGTTTTATGTGGCAAAATGCTGTTTATGGCTGGAAACGGCATTTTTTGCCTTTAAAGGCTGTTTTGATGGAGAAACAGTGTTTCATCTGCCAAAATGCTGTTTATAGGTGGAATCACTGTTTTATGTGGCAAAATGCTGTTTGGAGAGAGAAACACTGTTTTATGTGGCAAAATACTGTTTTGTTGTGGAATGACTGCTTTATGTGGCAAAATGCTGTTTGGAGAGAGAAACACTGTTTAATGTGGCAAAATGCTGTTTTGTGGTGGAATCACTGTTTTATGTGGTAAAATCCTGTTTGGAGAGAGACACACTGTATTATGTGGCAAAATGCTGTTTTGTGGTGGAATCACTGTTTTATGTGGCAAAATACTGTTTTGGGGTGGAATGACTGTTTTATGTGGCAAAATGCTGTTTCTGGCTGGAAACAGCGTTTTTTGCGTTTAAAAGCAGTTTGGAGGCAGAATCACTGTTTTATGTGGCCAAATGCTGTTTGGAGAGAGAAACACTGTTTTATGTGGCAAAATGCTGTTTGGAGAGAGAAACACTGTTTTATGTGGCAAAATGCTGTTTTGTGGTGGAATGACTGTTTTATGTGGCAAAATGCTGTTTTGGGGTGGAATGACTGTTTTATCTGGCAAAATGCTGTTTGGAGAGAGAAACACTGTTTTATGTGGCAAAATGCTGTTTGGAGAGAGAAACACTATTTTATGTGGCAAAATGCTGTTTCTGGCTGGAAACGGCATTTTTTGCCTTTAAAGGCTGTTTTGATGGAGAAACAGTGTTTCATCTGCCAAAATGCTGTTTATAGGTGGAATCACTGTTTTATGTGGTAAAATCCTGTTTGGAGAGAGACACACTGTATTATGTGGCAAAATGCTGTTTTGTGGTGGAATCACTGTTTTATGTGGCAAAATACTGTTTTGGGGTGGAATGACTGTTTTATGTGGCAAAATGCTGTTTCTGGCTGGAAACAGCGTTTTTTGCGTTTAAAAGCAGTTTGGAGGCAGAATCACTGTTTTATGTGGCCAAATGCTGTTTGGAGAGAGAAACACTGTTTTATGTGGCAAAATGCTGTTTGGAGAGAGAAACACTGTTTTATGTGGCAAAATGCTGTTTTGTGGTGGAATGACTGTTTTATGTGGCAAAATGCTGTTTGGAGAGAGAAACACTGTTTTATGTGGCAAAATGCTGTTTGGAGAGAGAAACACTATTTTATGTGGCAAAATGCTGTTTCTGGCTGGAAACGGCATTTTTTGCCTTTAAAGGCTGTTTTGATGGAGAAACAGTGTTTCATCTGCCAAAATGCTGTTTATAGGTGGAATCACTGTTTTATGTGGCAAAATGCTGTTTGGAGAGAGAAACACTGTTTTATGTGGCAAAATACTCTTTTGGGGTGGAATGACTGTTTTATGTGGCAAAATGCTGTTTCTGGCTGGAAACAGCGTTTTTTGCGTTTAAAAGCAGTTTGGAGGCAGAATCACTGTTTTATGTGGCCAAATGCTGTTTGGAGAGAGAAACACTGTTTTATGTGGCAAAATGCTGTTTTGGGGTGGAATGACTGTTTTATGTGGCAAAATGCTGTTTGGAGAGAGAAACACTGTTTTATGTGGCAAAATGCTGTTTGGAGAGAGAAACACTATTTTATGTGGCAAAATGCTGTTTCTGGCTGGAAACGGCATTTTTTGCCTTTCAAGGCTGTTTGGATGGAGAAACAGTGTTTTATCTGCCAAAATGCTGTTTATAGGTGGAATCACTGTTTTATGTGGCAAAATGCTGTTTGGAGAGAGAAACACTGTTTTATGTGGCAAAATGCTGTTTGGAGAGAGAAACACTATTTTATGTGGCAAAATGCTGTTTTGTTGTGGAATCACTGTTTTATGTGGCAAAACGCTGTTTTGGGCTGGAAACAGCGTTTTTTGCCGTTAAAGGCTGTTTGGATGGAGAAACAGTATTTTATCTGCCAAAATGCTGTTTATAGGTGGATTCACTGTTTTATGTGGCAAAATGCTGTTTCTGGCTGGAAACAGCGTTTTTTGCCTCTAAAAGTTGTTTGGAGGTCAGAATCACTGTTTTATGTGGTAAAACGCTGTTTTAGGCTGGAAACAGCGTTTTTTGCCGTTAAAGGCTGTTTGGATGGAGAAACAGTGTTTTATCTGCCAAAATGCTGTTTATAGGTGGAATCACTGTTTTACGTGGCAAAATGCTGTTTGGAGAGAGAAACACTATTTTATGTGGCAAAATGCTGTTTTGTGGTGGAATCACTGTTTTATGTGGCAAAACGCTGTTTCTGGCTGGAAACAGCGTTTTTTGCCTCTAAAAGTTGTTTGGAGGCAGAATCACTGTTTTATGTGGCAAAACGCTGTTTGGAAAGAGAAACACTATTTTATGTGGTAAAATGCTGTTTTGTGGTGGAATCACTGTTTTATGTGGCAAAACGCTGTGTGCCCCAAAAGTGACCCCAAAGTTCAAAAGGTCACCAATGTTAAGTCAATGACGGCCTTCTCATCAACTTTACTGAGGCCTTTTCAGCCATGCAAGTCCCGATTGACTTGCAACCACTTTTGCCTGAAAGCTGGCGTCCCACCGACCATGTGAGTTCAATTTTGTCATTCTAGGACCACAGGAAGTGCCCCAAAAGTGACCCCAAAGTTCAAAAGGTGGCCAATGTATGAGGAACAAATTTACTGAGGCCTTTTCAGACATGCAAGTCCCGATTGACTTGCAACCACTTTTG
The DNA here is from genome assembly GCF_048128805.1 of Centroberyx gerrardi. Taxonomy (NCBI): domain Eukaryota; kingdom Metazoa; phylum Chordata; class Actinopteri; order Beryciformes; family Berycidae; genus Centroberyx; species Centroberyx gerrardi. The sequence continues at coordinate 58,849 of NW_027605200.1, forward strand.
CCTGATAGCTGGCGTTCCACCGAACGTGTGAGTTCAATTTTGTCCTTCTCGGACCACAGGAAGTTCCCCAAAAGTGACCCCAAAGTTCAAAAGGTCACCAATGTTAAGTCAATGACGGCCTTCTCATCAACTTTACTGAGGCCTTTTCAGCCATGCAAGTCCCGATTGACTTGCAACCACTTTTGCCTGAAAGCTGGTGTCCCACCGAACATGTGAGTTCAAAGTTGTCATCCTAGGACCACAGGAAGTGCCCCAAAAGTGACCCCAAAGTTCAAAAGTTGGCCAATGTATGAGGAACAAATTTACTGAGGCCTTTTCAGCCATGCAAGTCCCGATTGACTTGCAACCACTTTTGCCTGATAGCTGGCGTCCCACCGAACGTGTGAGTTCAATTTTGTCCTTCTCGGACCACAGGAAGTGCCCCAAAAGTGACCCCAAAGTTCAAAAGGTCACCAATGTTAAGTCAATGACGGCCTTTTCATACACTTTACTGAGGCCTTTTCAGCCATGCAAGTCCCGATTGACTTGCAACCACTCTTGCCTGAAAGCTGGCCACCCACCGAACGAGTGAGTCCAATTTTGTCCTTCTAGGACCACAGGAAGTGCCCCAAAAGTGACCCCAAAGTTCAAAAGGTCACCAATGTTAAGTCAATGACGGCCTTCTCATCAACTTTACTGAGGCCTTTTCAGCCATGCAAGTCCCGATTTACTTGAAACCACTTTTGCCTGAAAGCTGGCCACCCACCGAACGAGTGAGTCCAATTTTGTCCTTCTAGGACCACAGGAAGTGCCCCAAAAGTGACCCCAAAGTTCAAAAGGTCACCAATGTTAAGTCAATGACGGCCTTCTCATCAACTTTACTGAGGCCTTTTCAGCCATGCAAGTCCCGATTGACTTGCAACCACTTTTGCCTGAAAGCTGGCGTCCCACCGAACATGTGAGTTCAAAGTTGTCATCCTAGGACCACAGGAAGTGCCCCAAAAGTGACCCCAAAGTTCAAAAGTTGGCCAATGTATGAGGAACAAATTTACTGAGGCCTTTTCAGCCATGCAAGTCCCGATTGACTTGCAACCACTTTTGCCTGATAGCTGGCGTCCCACCGAACGTGTGAGTTCAATTTTGTCCTTCTCGGACCACAGGAAGTGCCCCAAAAGTGACCCCAAAGTTCAAAAGGTCACCAATGTTAAGTCAATGACGGCCTTTTCATACACTTTACTGAGGCCTTTTCAGCCATGCAAGTCCCGATTGACTTGCAACCACTCTTGCCTGAAAGCTGGCCACCCACCGAACGAGTGAGTCCAATTTTGTCCTTCTAGGACCACAGGAAGTGCCCCAAAAGTGACCCCAAAGTTCAAAAGGTCACCAATGTTAAGTCAATGACGGCCTTCTCATCAACTTTACTGAGGCCTTTTCAGCCATGCAAGTACCGATTTACTTGAAACCACTTTTGCCTGAAAGCTGGCCACCCACCGAACGAGTGAGTCCAATTTTGTCCTTCTAGGACCACAGGAAGTGCCCCAAAAGTGACCCCAAAGTTCAAAAGGTCACCAATGTTAAGTCAATGACGGCCTTCTCATCAACTTTACTGAGGCCTTTTCAGCCATGCAAGTCCCGATTGACTTGCAACCACTTTTGCCTGAAAGCTGGCGTCCCACCGAACATGTGAGTTCAAAGTTGTCATCCTAGGACCACAGGAAGTGCCCCAAAAGTGACCCCAAAGTTCAAAAGTTGGCCAATGTATGAGGAACAAATTTACTGAGGCCTTTTCAGCCATGCAAGTCCCGATTGACTTGCAACCACTTTTGCCTGATAGCTGGCGTCCCACCGAACGTGTGAGTTCAATTTTGTCCTTCTCGGACCACAGGAAGTGCCCCAAAAGTGACCCCAAAGTTCAAAAGGTCACCAATGTTAAGTCAATGACGGCCTTTTCATACACTTTACTGAGGCCTTTTCAGCCATGCAAGTCCCGATTGACTTGCAACCACTCTTGCCTGAAAGCTGGCCACCCACCGAACGAGTGAGTCCAATTTTGTCCTTCTAGGACCACAGGAAGTGCCCCAAAAGTGACCCCAAAGTTCAAAAGGTCACCAATGTTAAGTCAATGACGGCCTTCTCATCAACTTTACTGAGGCCTTTTCAGCCATGCAAGTCCCGATTTACTTGAAACCACTTTTGCCTGAAAGCTGGCCACCCACCGAACGAGTGAGTCCAATTTTGTCCTTCTAGGACCACAGGAAGTGCCCCAAAAGTGACCCCAAAGTTCAAAAGGTCACCAATGTTAAGTCAATGACGGCCTTCTCATCAACTTTACTGAGGCCTTTTCAGCCATGCAAGTCCCGATTGACTTGCAACCACTTTTGCCTGAAAGCTGGCGTCCCACCGAACATGTGAGTTCAAAGTTGTCATCCTAGGACCACAGGAAGTGCCCCAAAAGTGACCCCAAAGTTCAAAAGTTGGCCAATGTATGAGGAACAAATTTACTGAGGCCTTTTCAGCCATGCAAGTCCCGATTGACTTGCAACCACTTTTGCCTGATAGCTGGCGTCCCACCGAACGTGTGAGTTCAATTTTGTCCTTCTCGGACCACAGGAAGTGCCCCAAAAGTGACCCCAAAGTTCAAAAGGTCACCAATGTTAAGTCAATGACGGCCTTTTCATACACTTTACTGAGGCCTTTTCAGCCATGCAAGTCCCGATTGACTTGCAACCACTCTTGCCTGAAAGCTGGCCACCCACCGAACGAGTGAGTCCAATTTTGTCCTTCTAGGACCACAGGAAGTGCCCCAAAAGTGACCCCAAAGTTCAAAAGGTCACCAATGTTAAGTCAATGACGGCCTTCTCATCAACTTTACTGAGGCCTTTTCAGCCATGCAAGTCCCGATTTACTTGAAACCACTTTTGCCTGAAAGCTGGCCACCCACCGAACGAGTGAGTCCAATTTTGTCCTTCTAGGACCACAGGAAGTGCCCCAAAAGTGACCCCAAAGTTCAAAAGGTCACCAATGTTAAGTCAATGACGGCCTTTTCATACACTTTACTGAGGCCTTTTCAGCCATGCAATGTCCCACTTTAATTGCAGTTTGGATGGAGAAACAGTGTTTTATCTGCCAAAATGCTGTTTATAGGTGGAATCACTGTTTTATGTGGCAAAATGCTGTTTCTGGCTGGAAACAGTGTTTTTTGCCTTTAAAGGCTGTTTGGATGGAGAAACAGTGTTTTATCTGCAAAAATGCTGTTTATAGGTGGAATCACTGTTTTATGTGGCAAAATGCTCTTTCTGGCTGGAAACAGCGTTTTTTGTCTTTAAAGGCTGTTTGGATGGAGAAACAGTGTTTTATCTGCCAAAATGCTGTTTATAGGTGGAATCACTGTTTTATGTGGCAAAATGCTGTTTGGAGAGAGAAACACTGTTTTATGTGGCAAAATGCTGTTTTGTGGTGGAATCACTGTTTTATGTGGCAAAACGCTGTTTTGGGCTGGAAACAGCGTTTTTTGCCGTTAAAGGCTGTTTGGATGGAGAAACAGTGTTTTATCTGCCAAAATGCTGTTTATAGGTGGATTCACTGTTTTATGTGGCAAAATGCTTTTTCTGGCTGGAAACAGCGTTTTTTGCCTCTAAAGGTTGTTTAGAGGTCAGAATTACTGTTTTATGTGGCAAAACACTGTTTTAGGCTGGAAACAGCGTTTTTTGCCGTTAAAGGCTGTTTGGATGGAGAAACAGTGTTTTATCTGCCAAAATGCTGTTTATAGGTGGAATCACTGTTTTACGTGGCAAAATGCTGTTTGGAGAGAGAAATACTGTTTTATGTGGCAAAATGCTGTTTGGAGAGAGAAACACTGTTTTATGTGGCAAAATGCTGTTTGGAGAGAGAAACACTGTTTTATGTGGCAAAATGCTGTTTTGTGGTGGAATGACTGTTTTATGTGGCAAAATGCTGTTTTGTGGTGGAATCACTGTTTTATGTGGCAAAATGCTGTTTTGGGGTGGAATGACTGTTTTATGTGGCAAAATGCTGTTTCTGGCTGGAAACGGCATTTTTTGCCTTTAAAGGCTGTTTTGATGGAGAAACAGTGTTTCATCTGCCAAAATGCTGTTTATAGGTGGAATCACTGTTTTATGTGGCAAAATGCTGTTTGGAGAGAGAAACAATGTTTAATGTGGCAAAATGCTGTTTTGTGGTGGAATCACTGTTTTATGTGGCAAAATCCTGTTTGGAGAGAGACACACTGTATTATGTGGCAAAATGCTGTTTTGTGGTGGAATCACTGTTTTATGTGGCAAAATACTGTTTTGGGGTGGAATGACTGTTTTATGTGGCAAAATGCTGTTTCTGGCTGGAAACAGCGTTTTTTGCGTTTAAAAGCAGTTTGGAGGCAGAATCACTGTTTTATGTGGCCAAATGCTGTTTGGAGAGAGAAACACTGTTTTATGTGGCAAAATGCTGTTTTGGGGTGGAATGACTGTTTTATGTGGCAAAATGCTGTTTGGAGAGAGAAACACTGTTTTATGTGGCAAAATGCTGTTTGGAGAGGGAAACACTATTTTATGTGGCAAAATGCTGTTTCTGGCTGGAAACGGCATTTTTTGCCTTTCAAGGCTGTTTGGATGGAGAAACAGTGTTTTATCTGCCAAAATGCTGTTTATAGGTGGAATCACTGTTTTATGTGGCAAAATGCTGTTTGGAGAGAGAAACACTGTTTTATGTGGCAAAATGCTGTTTGGAGAGAGAAACACTATTTTATGTGGCAAAATGCTGTTTTGTGGTGGAATCACTGTTTTATGTGGCAAAACGCTGTTTTGGGCTGGAAACAGCGTTTTTTGCCGTTAAAGGCTGTTTGGATGGAGAAACAGTATTTTATCTGCCAAAATGCTGTTTATAGGTGGATTCACTGTTTTATGTGGCAAAATGCTGTTTCTGGCTGGAAACAGCGTTTTTTGCCTCTAAAAGTTGTTTGGAGGTCAGAATCACTGTTTTATGTGGCAAAACGCTGTTTTAGGCTGGAAACAGCGTTTTTTGCCGTTAAAGGCTGTTTGGATGGAGAAACAGTGTTTTATCTGCCAAAATGCTGTTTATAGGTGGAATCACTGTTTTACGTGGCAAAATGCTGTTTGGAGAGAGAAACACTGTTTTATGTGGCAAAATGCTGTTTGGAGAGAGAAACACTATTTTATGTGGCAAAATGCTGTTTTGTGGTGGAATCACTGTTTTATGTGGCAAAACGCTGTTTCTGGCTGGAAACAGCGTTTTTTGCCTCTAAAAGTTGTTTGGAGGCAGAATCACTGTTTTATGTGGCAAAACGATGTTTGGAAAGAGAAACACTATTTTATGTGGTAAAATGCTGTTTTGTGGTGGAATCACTGTTTTATGTGGCAAAACGCTGTGTGCCCCAAAAGTGACCCCAAAGTTCAAAAGGTCACCAATGTTAAGTCAATGACGGCCTTCTCATCAACTTTACTGAGGCCTTTTCAGCCATGCAAGTCCCGATTGACTTGCAACCACTTTTGCCTGATAGCTGGCGTCCCACCGAACGTGTGAGTTCAATTTTGTCCTTTTCGGACCACAGGAAGTGCCCCAAAAGTGACCCCAAAGTTCAAAAGGTCACCAATGTTAAGTCAATGACGGCCTTCTCATGAACTTTACTGAGGCCTTTTCAGCCATGCAAGTCCCGATTGACTTGCAACCACTTTTGCCTGAAAGCTGGCGTCCCACCGAACATGTGAGTTCAAAGTTGTCATCCTAGGACCACAGGAAGTGCCCCAAAAGTGACCCCAAAGTTCAAAAGTTGGCCAATGTATGAGGAACAAATTTACTGAGGCCTTTTCAGCCATGCAAGTCCCGATTGACTTGCAACCACTTTTGCCTGATAGCTGGCGTCCCACCGAACATGTGAGTTCAATTTTGTCCTTCTCGGACCACAGGAAGTGCCCCAAAAGTGACCCCAAAGTTCAAAAGGTCACCAATGTTAAGTCAATGACGGCCTTCTCATAAACTTTACTGAGGCCTTTTCAGCCATGCAAGTCCCGATTGACTTGCAACCACTCTTGCCTGAAAGCTGGCCACCCACCGAACGAGTGAGTCCAATTTTGTCCTTCTAGGACCACAGGAAGTGCCCCAAAAGTGACCCCAAAGTTCAAAAGGTCACCAATGTTAAGTCAATGACGGCCTTCTCATCAACTTTACTGAGGCCTTTTCAGCCATGCAAGTACCGATTTACTTGCAACCACTTTTGCCTGAAAGCTGGCGTCCCACCGAACATGTGAGTTCAATGTTGTCATTCTAAGACCACAGGAAGTGCCCCAAAAGTGACCTCAAACTTCAAAAGGTCACCAATGTTAAGTCAATGACGGCCTTCTCATCAACTTTACTGAGGCCTTTTCAGCCATGCAAGTCCCGATTGACTTGCAACCACTTTTGCCTGAAAGCTGGCGTCCCACCGACCATGTGAGTTCAATTTTGTCATTCTAGGACCACAGGAAGTGCCCCAAAAGTGACCCCAAAGTTCAAAAGGTGGCCAATGTATGAGGAACAAATTTACTGAGGCCTTTTCAGACATGCAAGTCCCGATTGACTTGCAACCACTTTTGCCTGATAGCTGGCGTCCCACCGAACGTGTGAGTTCAATTTTGTCCTTCTCGGACCACAGGAAGTTCCCCAAAAGTGACCCCAAAGTTCAAAAGGTCACCAATGTTAAGTCAATGACGGCCTTCTCATCAACTTTACTGAGGCCTTTTCAGCCATGCAAGTCCCGATTGACTTGCAACCACTTTTGCCTGAAAGCTGGTGTCCCACCGAACATGTGAGTTCAAAGTTGTCATCCTAGGACCACAGGAAGTGCCCCAAAAGTGACCCCAAAGTTCAAAAGGTCACCAATGTTAAGTCAATGACGGCCTTCTCATCAACTTTACTGAGGCCTTTTCAGCCATGCAAGTCCCGATTTACTTGAAACCACTTTTGCCTGAAAGCTGGCCACCCACCGAACGAGTGAGTCCAATTTTGTCCTTCTAGGACCACAGGAAGTGCCCCAAAAGTGACCCCAAAGTTCAAAAGGTCACCAATGTTAAGTCAATGACGGCCTTCTCATCAACTTTACTGAGGCCTTTTCAGCCATGCAAGTCCCGATTGACTTGCAACCACTTTTGCCTGAAAGCTGGCGTCCCACCGAACATGTGAGTTCAAAGTTGTCATCCTAGGACCACAGGAAGTGCCCCAAAAGTGACCCCAAAGTTCAAAAGTTGGCCAATGTATGAGGAACAAATTTACTGAGGCCTTTTCAGCCATGCAAGTCCCGATTGACTTGCAACCACTTTTGCCTGATAGCTGGCGTCCCACCGAACGTGTGAGTTCAATTTTGTCCTTCTCGGACCACAGGAAGTGCCCCAAAAGTGACCCCAAAGTTCAAAAGGTCACCAATGTTAAGTCAATGACGGCCTTTTCATACACTTTACTGAGGCCTTTTCAGCCATGCAAGTCCCGATTGACTTGCAACCACTCTTGCCTGAAAGCTGGCCACCCACCGAACGAGTGAGTCCAATTTTGTCCTTCTAGGACCACAGGAAGTGCCCCAAAAGTGACCCCAAAGTTCAAAAGGTCACCAATGTTAAGTCAATGACGGCCTTCTCATCAACTTTACTGAGGCCTTTTCAGCCATGCAATGTCCCACTTTAATTGCAGTTTGGATGGAGAAACAGTGTTTTATCTGCCAAAATGCTTTTTATAGGTGGAATCACTGTTTTATGTGGCAAAATGCTGTTTCTGGCTGGAAACAGTGTTTTTTGCCTTTAAAGGCTGTTTGGATGGAGAAACAGTGTTTTATCTGCCAAAATGCTGTTTATAGGTGGAATCACTGTTTTATGTGGCAAAATGCTCTTTCTGGCTGGAAACAGCGTTTTTTGTCTTTAAAGGCTGTTTGGATGGAGAAACAGTGTTTTATCTGCCAAAATGCTGTTTATAGGTGGAATCACTGTTTTATGTGGCAAAATGCTGTTTGGAGAGAGAAACACTATTTTATGTGGCAAAATGCTGTTTTGTGGTGGAATCACTGTTTTATGTGGCAAAACACTGTTTTAGGCTGGAAACAGCGTTTTTTGCCGTTAAAGGCTGTTTGGATGGAGAAACAGTGTTTTATCTGCCAAAATGCTGTTTATAGGTGGTTTCACTGTTTTATGTGGCAAAATGCTGTTTCTGGCTGGAAACAGCGTTTTTTGCCTCTAAAGGTTGTTTAGAGGTCAGAATCACTGTTTTATGTGGCAAAACACTGTTTTAGGCTGGAAACAGCGTTTTTTGCCGTTAAAGGCTGTTTGGATGGAGAAACAGTGTTTTATCTGCCAAAATGCTGTTTATAGGTGGAATCACTGTTTTATGTGGCAAAATGCTGTTTGGAGAGAGAAACACTATTTTATGTGGCAAAATGCTGTTTTGTGGTGGAATCACTGTTTTATGTGGCAAAACGCTGTTTTGGGCTAGAAACAGCGTTTTTTGCCGTTAAAGGCTGTTTGGATGGAGAAACAGTGTTTTATCTGCCAAAATGCTGTTTATAGGTGGATTCACTGTTTTATGTGGCAAAATGCTGTTTCTGGCTGCAAACAGCGTTTTTTGCCTCTAAAGGTTGTTTAGAGGTCAGAATCACTGTTTTATGTGGCAAAACACTGTTTTAGGCTGGAAACAGCGTTTTTTGCCGTTAAAGGCTGTTTGGATGGAGAAACAGTGTTTTATCTGCCAAAATGCTGTTTATAGGTGGATTCACTGTTTTATGTGGCAAAATGCTGTTTCTGGCTGGAAACAGCGTTTTTTTGCCTCTAAAGGTTGTTTAGAGGTCAGAATCACTGTTTTATGTGGCAAAACACTGTTTTAGGCTGGAAACAGCGTTTTTTGCCGTTAAAGGCTGTTTGGATGGAGAAACAGTGTTTTATCTGCCAAAATGCTGTTTATAGGTGGAATCACTGTTTTATGTGGCAAAATGCTGTTTGGAGAGAGAAACACTGTTTTATGTGGCAAAATGCTGTTTTGTGGTGGAATCACTGTTTTATGTGGCAAAACGCTGTTTTGGGCTAGAAACAGCGTTTTTTGCCGTTAAAGGCTGTTTGGATGGAGAAACAGTGTTTTATCTGCCAAAATGCTGTTTATAGGTGGATTCACTGTTTTATGTGGCAAAATGCTGTTTCTGGCTGCAAACAGCGTTTTTTGCCTCTAAAGGTTGTTTAGAGGTCAGAATCACTGTTTTATGTGGCAAAACACTGTTTTAGGCTGGAAACAGCGTTTTTTTGCCGTTAAAGGCTGTTTGGATGGAGAAACAGTGTTTTATCTGCCAAAATACTGTTTATAGGTGGAATCACTGTTTTATGTGGCAAAATGCTGTTTGGAGAGAGAAACACTGTTTTATGTGGCAAAATGCTGTTTGGAGAGAGAAACACTATTTTATGTGGCAAAATGCTGTTTTGTGGTGGAATCACTGTTTTATGTGGCAAAACGCTGTTTTGGGCTGGAAACAGCGTTTTTTGCCGTTAAAGGCTGTTTGGATGGAGAAACAGTGTTTTATCTGCCAAAATGCTGTTTATAGGTGGATTCACTGTTTTATGTGGCAAAATGCTTTTTCTGGCTGGAAACAGCGTTTTTTGCCTCTAAAGGTTGTTTAGAGGTCAGAATTACTGTTTTATGTGGCAAAACACTGTTTTAGGCTGGAAACAGCGTTTTTTGCCGTTAAAGGCTGTTTGGATGGAGAAACAGTGTTTTATCTGCCAAAATGCTGTTTATAGGTGGATTCACTGTTTTATGTGGCAAAATGCTGTTTCTGGCTGCAAACAGCGTTTTTTGCCTCTAAAGGTTGTTAGAGGTCAGAATCACTGTTTTATGTGGCAAAACACTGTTTTAGGCTGGAAACAGCGTTTTTTGCCGTTAAAGGCTGTTTGGATGGAGAAACAGTGTTTTATCTGCCAAAATGCTGTTTATAGGTGGAATCACTGTTTTATGTGGCAAAAAGCTGTTTGGAGAGAGAAACACTGTTTTATGTGGCAAAATGCTGTTTTGTGGTGGAATCACTGTTTTATCTGGCAAAACGCTGTTTTGGGCTAGAAACAGCGTTTTTTGCCGTTAAAGGCTGTTTGGATGGAAAAACAGTGTTTTATCTGCCAAAATGCTGTTTATAGGTGGATTCACTGTTTTATGTGGCAAAATGCTGTTTCTGGCTGCAAACAGCGTTTTTTGCCTCTAAAGGTTGTTTAGAGGTCAGAATCACTGTTTTATGTGGCAAAACACTGTTTTAGGCTGGAAACAGCGTTTTTTGCCGTTAAAGGCTGTTTGGATGGAGAAACAGTGTTTTATCTGCCAAATGCTGTTTATAGGTGGAATCACTGTTTTATGTGGCAAAATGCTGTTTGGAGAGAGAAACACTGTTTTATGTGGCAAAATGCTGTTTGGAGAGAGAAACACTATTTTATGTGGCAAAATGCTGTTTTGTGGTGGAATCACTGTTTTATGTGGCAAAACGCTGTTTTGGGCTGGAAACAGCGTTTTTTGCCGTTAAAGGCTGTTTGGATGGAGAAACAGTGTTTTATCTGCCAAAATGCTGTTTATAGGTGGAATCACTGTTTTATGTGGCAAAAAGCTGTTTGGAGAGAGAAACACTGTTTTATGTGGCAAAATGCTGTTTTGTGGTGGAATCACTGTTTTATGTGGCAAAACGCTGTTTTGGGCTAGAAACAGCGTTTTTTGCCGTTAAAGGCTGTTTGGATGGAAAAACAGTGTTTTATCTGCCAAAATGCTGTTTATAGGTGGATTCACTGTTTTATGTGGCAAAATGCTGTTTCTGGCTGCAAACAGCGTTTTTTTGCCTCTAAAGGTTGTTTAGAGGTCAGAATCACTGTTTTATGTGGCAAAACACTGTTTTAGGCTGGAAACAGCGTTTTTTGCCGTTAAAGGCTGTTTGGATGGAGAAACAGTGTTTTATCTGCCAAAATGCTGTTTATAGGTGGAATCACTGTTTTATGTGGCAAAATGCTGTTTGGAGAGAGAAACACTGTTTTATGTGGCAAAATGCTGTTTGGAGAGAGAAACACTATTTTATGTGGCAAAATGCTGTTTTGTGGTGGAATCACTGTTTCATGTGGCAAAATGCTGTTTTGGGGTGGAATGACTGTTTTATGTGGCAAAATGCTGTTTCTGGCTGGAAACAGCGTTTTTTGCGTTTAAAAGCAGTTTGGAGGCAGAATCACTGTTTTATGTGGCCAAATGCTGTTTGGAGAGAGAAACACTGTTTTATGTGGCAAAATGCTGTTTTGGGGTGGAATGACTGTTTTATGTGGCAAAATGCTGTTTGGAGAGAGAAACACTGTTTGATGTGGCAAAATGCTGTTTTGTGGTGGAATCACTGTTTTATGTGGCAAAATGCTGTTTTGGGGTGGAATGACTGTTTTATGTGGCAAAATGCTGTTTATGGCTGGAAACGGCATTTTTTGCCTTTAAAGGCTGTTTTGATGGAGAAACAGTGTTTCATCTGCCAAAATGCTGTTTATAGGTGGAATCACTGTTTTATGTGGCAAAATGCTGTTTGGAGAGAGAAACACTGTTTTATGTGGCAAAATACTGTTTTGTGGTGGAATGACTGTTTTATGTGGCAAAATGCTGTTTGGAGAGAGAAACACTGTTTAATGTGGCAAAATGCTGTTTTGTGGTGGAATCACTGTTTTATGTGGCAAAATGCTGTTTGGAGAGAGAAACACTATTTTATGTGGCAAAATGCTGTTTTGTGGTGGAATCACTGTTTCATGTGGCAAAATGCTGTTTTGGGGTGGAATGACTGTTTTATGTGGCAAAATGCTGTTTCTGGCTGGAAACAGCGTTTTTTGCGTTTAAAAGCAGTTTGGAGGCAGAATCACTGTTTTATGTGGCCAAATGCTGTTTGGAGAGAGAAACACTGTTTTATGTGGCAAAATGCTGTTTTGGGGTGGAATGACTGTTTTATGTGGCAAAATGCTGTTTGGAGAGAGAAACACTGTTTTATGTGGCAAAATGCTGTTTTGAGGTGGAATCACTGTTTTATGTGGCAAAATGCTGTTTTGGGGTGGAATGACTGTTTTATTTGGCAAAATGCTGTTTGGAGAGAGAAAAACTGTTTTATGTGGCAAAATGCTGTTTGGAGAGAGAAACACTGTTTGATGTGGCAAAATGCTGTTTTGTGGTGGAATCACTGTTTTATGTGGCAAAATGCTGTTTTGGGGTGGAATGACTGTTTTATGTGGCAAAATGCTGTTTATGGCTGGAAACGGCATTTTTTGCCTTTAAAGGCTGTTTTGATGGAGAAACAGTGTTTCATCTGCCAAAATGCTGTTTATAGGTGGAATCACTGTTTTATGTGGCAAAATGCTGTTTGGAGAGAGAAACACTGTTTTATGTGGCAAAATACTGTTTTGTGGTGGAATGACTGTTTTATGTGGCAAAATGCTGTTTGGAGAGAGAAACACTGTTTAATGTGGCAAAATGCTGTTTTGTGGTGGAATCACTGTTTTATGTGGCAAAATGCTGTTTGGAGAGAGAAACACTATTTTATGTGGCAAAATGCTGTTTTGTGGTGGAATCACTGTTTTATGTGGCAAAATGCTGTTTTGGGGTGGAATGACTGTTTTATGTGGCAAAATGCTGTTTGGAGAGAGAAACACTGTTTTATGTGGCAAAATGCTGTTTTGTGGTGGAATCACTGTTTTATGTGGCAAAATGCTGTTTTGGGGTGGAATGACTGTTTTATGTGGCAAAATGCTGTTTTGGGGTGGAATGACTGTTTTATGTGGCAAAATGCTGTTTGGAGAGAGAAACACTGTTTTATGTGGCAAAATGCTGTTTTGGGGTGGAATGACTGTTTTATGTGGAAAAATGCTGTTTGGAGAGAGAAACACTGTTTTATGTGGCAAAATGCTGTTTTGTGGTGGAATCACTGTTTTATGTGGCAAAATCCTGTTCGGAGAGAGACACACTGTATTATGTGGCAAAATGCTGTTTTGTGGTGGAATCACTGTTTTATGTGGCAAAATACTGTTTTGGGGTGGAATGACTGTTTTATGTGGCAAAATGCTGTTTCTGGCTGGAAACAGCGTTTTTTGCGTTTAAAAGCAGTTTGGAGGCAGAATCACTGTTTTATGTGGCCAAATGCTGTTTGGAGAGAGAAACACTGTTTTATGTGGCAAAATGCTGTTTTGGGGTGGAATGACTGTTTTATGTGGCAAAATGCTGTTTTGAGAGAGAAACACTGTTTTATGTGGCAAAATGCTGTTTTGAGGTGGAATCACTGTTTTATGTGGCAAAATGCTGTTTTGGGGTGGAATGACTGTTTTATTTGGCAAAATGCTGTTTGGAGAGAGAAAAACTGTTTTATGTGGCAAAATGCTGTTTGGAGAGAGAAACACTGTTTTATGTGGCAAAATGCTGTTTTGTGGTGGAATCACTGTTTTATGTGGCAAAACGCTGTTTTGGGCTAGAAACAGCGTTTTTTGCCGTTAAAGGCTGTTTGGATGGAGAAACAGTGTTTTATCTGCCAAAATGCTGTTTATAGGTGGATTCACTGTTTTATGTGGCAAAATGCTGTTTCTGGCTGCAAACAGCGTTTTTTGCCTCTAAAGGTTGTTTAGAGGTCAGAATCACTGTTTTATGTGGCAAAACACTGTTTTAGGCTGGAAACAGCGTTTTTTGCCGTTAAAGGCTGTTTGGATGGAGAAACAGTGTTTTATCTGCCAAAATACTGTTTATAGGTGGAATCACTGTTTTATGTGGCAAAATGCTGTTTGGAGAGAGAAACACTGTTTTATGTGGCAAAATGCTGTTTGGAGAGAGAAACACTATTTTATGTGGCAAAATGCTGTTTTGTGGTGGAATCACTGTTTTATGTGGCAAAACGCTGTTTTGGGCTGGAAACAGCGTTTTTTGCCGTTAAAGGCTGTTTGGATGGAGAAACAGTGTTTTATCTGCCAAAATGCTGTTTATAGGTGGATTCACTGTTTTATGTGGCAAAATGCTTTTTCTGGCTGGAAACAGCGTTTTTTGCCTCTAAAGGTTGTTTAGAGGTCAGAATTACTGTTTTATGTGGCAAAACACTGTTTTAGGCTGGAAACAGCGTTTTTTGCCGTTAAAGGCTGTTTGGATGGAGAAACAGTGTTTTATCTGCCAAAATGCTGTTTATAGGTGGATTCACTGTTTTATGTGGCAAAATGCTGTTTCTGGCTGCAAACAGCGTTTTTTGCCTCTAAAGGTTGTTAGAGGTCAGAATCACTGTTTTATGTGGCAAAACACTGTTTTAGGCTGGAAACAGCGTTTTTTGCCGTTAAAGGCTGTTTGGATGGAGAAACAGTGTTTTATCTGCCAAAATGCTGTTTATAGGTGGAATCACTGTTTTATGTGGCAAAAAGCTGTTTGGAGAGAGAAACACTGTTTTATGTGGCAAAATGCTGTTTTGTGGTGGAATCACTGTTTTATCTGGCAAAACGCTGTTTTGGGCTAGAAACAGCGTTTTTTGCCGTTAAAGGCTGTTTGGATGGAAAAACAGTGTTTTATCTGCCAAAATGCTGTTTATAGGTGGATTCACTGTTTTATGTGGCAAAATGCTGTTTCTGGCTGCAAACAGCGTTTTTTGCCTCTAAAGGTTGTTTAGAGGTCAGAATCACTGTTTTATGTGGCAAAACACTGTTTTAGGCTGGAAACAGCGTTTTTTGCCGTTAAAGGCTGTTTGGATGGAGAAACAGTGTTTTATCTGCCAAAATGCTGTTTATAGGTGGAATCACTGTTTTATGTGGCAAAATGCTGTTTGGAGAGAGAAACACTGTTTTATGTGGCAAAATGCTGTTTGGAGAGAGAAACACTATTTTATGTGGCAAAATGCTGTTTTGTGGTGGAATCACTGTTTTATGTGGCAAAACGCTGTTTTGGGCTGGAAACAGCGTTTTTTGCCGTTAAAGGCTGTTTGGATGGAGAAACAGTGTTTTATCTGCCAAAATGCTGTTTATAGGTGGATTCACTGTTTTATGTGGCAAAATGCTTTTTCTGGCTGGAAACAGCGTTTTTTGCCTCTAAAGGTTGTTTAGAGGTCAGAATTACTGTTTTATGTGGCAAAACACTGTTTTAGGCTGGAAACAGCGTTTTTTGCCGTTAAAGGCTGTTTGGATGGAGAAACAGTGTTTTATCTGCCAA
Source organism: Centroberyx gerrardi (assembly GCF_048128805.1). NCBI lineage: Eukaryota > Metazoa > Chordata > Actinopteri > Beryciformes > Berycidae > Centroberyx > Centroberyx gerrardi. The sequence continues at coordinate 74,014 of NW_027605200.1, forward strand.
AATGCTGTTTATAGGTGGATTCACTGTTTTATGTGGCAAAATGCTGTTTCTGGCTGCAAACAGCGTTTTTTGCCTCTAAAGGTTGTTTAGAGGTCAGAATCACTGTTTTATGTGGCAAAACACTGTTTTAGGCTGGAAACAGCGTTTTTTGCCGTTAAAGGCTGTTTGGATGGAGAAACAGTGTTTTATCTGCCAAAATGCTGTTTATAGGTGGATTCACTGTTTTATGTGGCAAAATGCTGTTTCTGGCTGGAAACAGCGTTTTTTGCCTCTAAAGGTTGTTTAGAGGTCAGAATCACTGTTTTATGTGGGAAAACACTGTTTTAGGCTGGAAACAGCGTTTTTTGCCGTTAAAGGCTGTTTGGATGGAGAAACAGTGTTTTATCTGCCAAAATGCTGTTTATAGGTGGAATCACTGTTTTATGTGGCAAAAAGCTGTTTGGAGAGAGAAACACTGTTTTATGTGGCAAAATGCTGTTTTGTGGTGGAATCACTGTTTTATGTGGCAAAACGCTGTTTTGGGCTAGAAACAGCGTTTTTTGCCGTTAAAGGCTGTTTGGATGGAAAAACAGTGTTTTATCTGCCAAAATGCTGTTTATAGGTGGATTCACTGTTTTATGTGGCAAAATGCTGTTTCTGGCTGCAAACAGCGTTTTTTGCCTCTAAAGGTTGTTTAGAGGTCAGAATCACTGTTTTATGTGGCAAAACACTGTTTTAGGCTGGAAACAGCGTTTTTTGCCGTTAAAGGCTGTTTGGATGGAGAAACAGTGTTTTATCTGCCAAAATGCTGTTTATAGGTGGAATCACTGTTTTATGTGGCAAAATGCTGTTTGGAGAGAGAAACACTGTTTTATGTGGCAAAATGCTGTTTGGAGAGAGAAACACTATTTTATGTGGCAAAATGCTGTTTTGTGGTGGAATCACTGTTTCATGTGGCAAAATGCTGTTTTGGGGTGGAATGACTGTTTTATGTGGCAAAATGCTGTTTCTGGCTGGAAACAGCGTTTTTTGCGTTTAAAAGCAGTTTGGAGGCAGAATCACTGTTTTATGTGGCCAAATGCTGTTTGGAGAGAGAAACACTGTTTTATGTGGCAAAATGCTGTTTTGGGGTGGAATGACTGTTTTATGTGGCAAAATGCTGTTTGGAGAGAGAAACACTGTTTGATGTGGCAAAATGCTGTTTTGTGGTGGAATCACTGTTTTATGTGGCAAAATGCTGTTTTGGGGTGGAATGACTGTTTTATGTGGCAAAATGCTGTTTATGGCTGGAAACGGCATTTTTTGCCTTTAAAGGCTGTTTTGATGGAGAAACAGTGTTTCATCTGCCAAAATGCTGTTTATAGGTGGAATCACTGTTTTATGTGGCAAAATGCTGTTTGGAGAGAGAAACACTGTTTTATGTGGCAAAATACTGTTTTGTGGTGGAATGACTGTTTTATGTGGCAAAATGCTGTTTGGAGAGAGAAACACTGTTTAATGTGGCAAAATGCTGTTTTGTGGTGGAATCACTGTTTTATGTGGCAAAATGCTGTTTGGAGAGAGAAACACTATTTTATGTGGCAAAATGCTGTTTTGTGGTGGAATCACTGTTTCATGTGGCAAAATGCTGTTTTGGGGTGGAATGACTGTTTTATGTGGCAAAATGCTGTTTCTGGCTGGAAACAGCGTTTTTTGCGTTTAAAAGCAGTTTGGAGGCAGAATCACTGTTTTATGTGGCCAAATGCTGTTTGGAGAGAGAAACACTGTTTTATGTGGCAAAATGCTGTTTTGGGGTGGAATGACTGTTTTATGTGGCAAAATGCTGTTTGGAGAGAGAAACACTGTTTTATGTGGCAAAATGCTGTTTTGAGGTGGAATCACTGTTTTATGTGGCAAAATGCTGTTTTGGGGTGGAATGACTGTTTTATTTGGCAAAATGCTGTTTGGAGAGAGAAAAACTGTTTTATGTGGCAAAATGCTGTTTGGAGAGAGAAACACTGTTTGATGTGGCAAAATGCTGTTTTGTGGTGGAATCACTGTTTTATGTGGCAAAATGCTGTTTTGGGGTGGAATGACTGTTTTATGTGGCAAAATGCTGTTTATGGCTGGAAACGGCATTTTTTGCCTTTAAAGGCTGTTTTGATGGAGAAACAGTGTTTCATCTGCCAAAATGCTGTTTATAGGTGGAATCACTGTTTTATGTGGCAAAATGCTGTTTGGAGAGAGAAACACTGTTTTATGTGGCAAAATACTGTTTTGTGGTGGAATGACTGTTTTATGTGGCAAAATGCTGTTTGGAGAGAGAAACACTGTTTAATGTGGCAAAATGCTGTTTTGTGGTGGAATCACTGTTTTATGTGGCAAAATGCTGTTTGGAGAGAGAAACACTATTTTATGTGGCAAAATGCTGTTTTGTGGTGGAATCACTGTTTTATGTGGCAAAATGCTGTTTTGGGGTGGAATGACTGTTTTATGTGGCAAAATGCTGTTTGGAGAGAGAAACACTGTTTTATGTGGCAAAATGCTGTTTTGTGGTGGAATCACTGTTTTATGTGGCAAAATGCTGTTTTGGGGTGGAATGACTGTTTTATGTGGCAAAATGCTGTTTTGGGGTGGAATGACTGTTTTATGTGGCAAAATGCTGTTTGGAGAGAGAAACACTGTTTTATGTGGCAAAATGCTGTTTTGGGGTGGAATGACTGTTTTATGTGGAAAAATGCTGTTTGGAGAGAGAAACACTGTTTTATGTGGCAAAATGCTGTTTTGTGGTGGAATCACTGTTTTATGTGGCAAAATCCTGTTCGGAGAGAGACACACTGTATTATGTGGCAAAATGCTGTTTTGTGGTGGAATCACTGTTTTATGTGGCAAAATACTGTTTTGGGGTGGAATGACTGTTTTATGTGGCAAAATGCTGTTTCTGGCTGGAAACAGCGTTTTTTGCGTTTAAAAGCAGTTTGGAGGCAGAATCACTGTTTTATGTGGCCAAATGCTGTTTGGAGAGAGAAACACTGTTTTATGTGGCAAAATGCTGTTTTGGGGTGGAATGACTGTTTTATGTGGCAAAATGCTGTTTTGAGAGAGAAACACTGTTTTATGTGGCAAAATGCTGTTTTGAGGTGGAATCACTGTTTTATGTGGCAAAATGCTGTTTTGGGGTGGAATGACTGTTTTATTTGGCAAAATGCTGTTTGGAGAGAGAAAAACTGTTTTATGTGGCAAAATGCTGTTTGGAGAGAGAAACACTGTTTGATGTGGCAAAATGCTGTTTTGTGGTGGAATCACTGTTTTATGTGGCAAAATGCTGTTTTGGGGTGGAATGACTGTTTTATGTGGCAAAATGCTGTTTATGGCTGGAAACGGCATTTTTTGCCTTTAAAGGCTGTTTTGATGGAGAAACAGTGTTTCATCTGCCAAAATGCTGTTTATAGGTGGAATCACTGTTTTATGTGGCAAAATGCTGTTTGGAGAGAGAAACACTGTTTTATGTGGCAAAATACTGTTTTGTGGTGGAATGACTGTTTTATGTGGCAAAATGCTGTTTGGAGAGAGAAACACTGTTTAATGTGGCAAAATGCTGTTTTGTGGTGGAATCACTGTTTTATGTGGCAAAATGCTGTTTGGAGAGAGAAACACTATTTTATGTGGCAAAATGCTGTTTTGTGGTGGAATCACTGTTTTATGTGGCAAAATGCTGTTTTGGGGTGGAATGACTGTTTTATGTGGCAAAATGCTGTTTGGAGAGAGAAACACTGTTTTATGTGGCAAAATGCTGTTTGGAGAGAGAAACACTGTTTTATGTGGCAAAATGCTGTTTTGTGGTGGAATCACTGTTTTATGTGGCAAAATGCTGTTTTGGGGTGGAATGACTGTTTTATGTGGCAAAATGCTGTTTTGGGGTGGAATGACTGTTTTATGTGGCAAAATGCTGTTTGGAGAGAGAAACACTGTTTTATGTGGCAAAATGCTGTTTTGGGGTGGAATGACTGTTTTATGTGGAAAAATGCTGTTTGGAGAGAGAAACACTGTTTTATGTGGCAAAATGCTGTTTTGTGGTGGAATCACTGTTTTATGTGGCAAAATGCTGTTTTGGGGTGGAATGACTGTTTTATGTGGCAAAATGCTGTTTGGAGAGAGAAACACTGTTTTATGTGGCAAAATGCTGTTTTGGGGTGGAATGACTGTTTTATGTGGCAAAATGCTGTTTGGAGAGAGAAACCCTGTTTTATGTGGCAAAATGCTGTTTTGTGGTGGAATCACTGTTTTATGTGGCAAAATGCTGTTTTGGGTTGGAATGATTGTTTTATGTGGCAAAATGCTGTTTGGAGAGAGAAACACTGTTTTATGTGGCAAAATGCTGTTTGGAGAGAGAAACACTGTTTTATGTGGCAAAATGCTGTTTTGTGGTGGAATCACTGTTTTATGTGGCAAAATGCTGTTTTGGGGTGGAATGACTGTTTTATGTGGCAAAATGCTGTTTATGGCTGGAAACGGCATTTTTTGCCTTTAAAGGCTGTTTTGATGGAGAAACAGTGTTTCATCTGCCAAAATGCTGTTTATAGGTGGAATCACTGTTTTATGTGGCAAAATGCTGTTTGGAGAGAGAAACACTGTTTTATGTGGCAAAATACTGTTTTGTTGTGGAATGACTGCTTTATGTGGCAAAATGCTGTTTGGAGAGAGAAACACTGTTTAATGTGGCAAAATGCTGTTTTGTGGTGGAATCACTGTTTTATGTGGTAAAATCCTGTTTGGAGAGAGACACACTGTATTATGTGGCAAAATGCTGTTTTGTGGTGGAATCACTGTTTTATGTGGCAAAATACTGTTTTGGGGTGGAATGACTGTTTTATGTGGCAAAATGCTGTTTCTGGCTGGAAACAGCGTTTTTTGCGTTTAAAAGCAGTTTGGAGGCAGAATCACTGTTTTATGTGGCCAAATGCTGTTTGGAGAGAGAAACACTGTTTTATGTGGCAAAATGCTGTTTGGAGAGAGAAACACTGTTTTATGTGGCAAAATGCTGTTTTGTGGTGGAATGACTGTTTTATGTGGCAAAATGCTGTTTTGGGGTGGAATGACTGTTTTATCTGGCAAAATGCTGTTTGGAGAGAGAAACACTGTTTTATGTGGCAAAATGCTGTTTGGAGAGAGAAACACTATTTTATGTGGCAAAATGCTGTTTCTGGCTGGAAACGGCATTTTTTGCCTTTAAAGGCTGTTTTGATGGAGAAACAGTGTTTCATCTGCCAAAATGCTGTTTATAGGTGGAATCACTGTTTTATGTGGCAAAATGCTGTTTGGAGAGAGAAACACTGTTTTATGTGGCAAAATGCTGTTTTGTGGTGGAATCACTGTTTTATGTGGCAAAACGCTGTTTTGGGCTAGAAACAGCGTTTTTTGCCGTTAAAGGCTGTTTGGATGGAGAAACAGTGTTTTATCTGCCAAAATGCTGTTTATAGGTGGACTCACTGTTTTATGTGGCAAAATGCTGTTTTGTGGTGGAATGACTGTTTTATGTGGCAAAATGCTGTTTGGAGAGAGAAACACTGTTTAATGTGGCAAAATGCTGTTTTGTGGTGGAATCACTGTTTTATGTGGCAAAATCCTGTTTGGAGAGAGACACACTGTATTATGTGGCAAAATGCTGTTTTGTGGTGGAATCACTGTTTTATGTGGCAAAATACTCTTTTGGGGTGGAATGACTGTTTTATGTGGCAAAATGCTGTTTCTGGCTGGAAACAGCGTTTTTTGCGTTTAAAAGCAGTTTGGAGGCAGAATCACTGTTTTATGTGGCCAAATGCTGTTTGGAGAGAGAAACACTGTTTTATGTGGCAAAATGCTGTTTGGAGAGAGAAACACTGTTTTATGTGGCAAAATGCTGTTTTGTGGTGGAATGACTGTTTTATGTGGCAAAATGCTGTTTTGGGGTGGAATGACTGTTTTATGTGGCAAAATGCTGTTTGGAGAGAGAAACACTGTTTTATGTGGCAAAATGCTGTTTGGAGAGAGAAACACTATTTTATGTGGCAAAATGCTGTTTCTGGCTGGAAACGGCATTTTTTGCCTTTAAAGGCTGTTTTGATGGAGAAACAGTGTTTCATCTGCCAAAATGCTGTTTATAGGTGGAATCACTGTTTTATGTGGCAAAATGCTGTTTGGAGAGAGAAACACTGTTTTATGTGGCAAAATACTCTTTTGGGGTGGAATGACTGTTTTATGTGGCAAAATGCTGTTTCTGGCTGGAAACAGCGTTTTTTGCGTTTAAAAGCAGTTTGGAGGCAGAATCACTGTTTTATGTGGCCAAATGCTGTTTGGAGAGAGAAACACTGTTTTATGTGGCAAAATGCTGTTTTGGGGTGGAATGACTGTTTTATGTGGCAAAATGCTGTTTGGAGAGAGAAACACTGTTTTATGTGGCAAAATGCTGTTTGGAGAGAGAAACACTATTTTATGTGGCAAAATGCTGTTTCTGGCTGGAAACGGCATTTTTTGCCTTTCAAGGCTGTTTGGATGGAGAAACAGTGTTTTATCTGCCAAAATGCTGTTTATAGGTGGAATCACTGTTTTATGTGGCAAAATGCTGTTTGGAGAGAGAAACACTGTTTTATGTGGCAAAATGCTGTTTGGAGAGAGAAACACTATTTTATGTGGCAAAATGCTGTTTTGTGGTGGAATCACTGTTTTATGTGGCAAAACGCTGTTTCTGGCTGGAAACAGCGTTTTTTGCCTCTAAAAGTTGTTTGGAGGCAGAATCACTGTTTTATGTGGCAAAACGCTGTTTGGAAAGAGAAACACTATTTTATGTGGTAAAATGCTGTTTTGTGGTGGAATCACTGTTTTATGTGGCAAAACGCTGTGTGCCCCAAAAGTGACCCCAAAGTTCAAAAGGTCACCAATGTTAAGTCAATGACGGCCTTCTCATCAACTTTACTGAGGCCTTTTCAGCCATGCAAGTCCCGATTGACTTGCAACCACTTTTGCCTGATAGCTGGCGTCCCAACGAACGTGTGAGTTCAATTTTGTCCTTCTCGGACCACAGGAAGTGCCCCAAAAGTGACCCCAAAGTTCAAAAGGTCACCAATGTTAAGTCAATGACGGCCTTCTCATCAACTTTACTGAGTCCTTTTCAGCCATGCAAGTCCCAATTGACTTGCAACCACTTTTGCCTGAAAGCTGGCCACCCACCGAACGAGTGAGTCCAATTTTGTCCTTCTAGGACCACAGGAAGTGCCCCAAAAGTGACCCCAAAGTTCAAAAGGTCACCAATGTTAAGTCAATGACGGCCTTCTCATCAACTTTACTGAGGCCTTTTCAGCCATGCAAGTCCCGATTGACTTGCAACCACTTTTGCCTGAAAGCTGGCGTCCCACCGAACATGTGAGTTCAAAGTTGTCATCCTAGGACCACAGGAAGTGCCCCAAAAGTGACCCCAAAGTTCAAAAGTTGGCCAATGTATGAGGAACAAATTTACTGAGGCCTTTTCAGCCATGCAAGTCCCGATTGACTTGCAACCACTTTTGCCTGATAGCTGGCGTCCCACCGAACGTGTGAGTTCAATTTTGTCCTTCTCGGACCACAGGAAGTGCCCCAAAAGTGACCCCAAAGTTCAAAAGGTCACCAATGTTAAGTCAATGACGGCCTTTTCATACACTTTACTGAGGCCTTTTCAGCCATGCAAGTCCCGATTGACTTGCAACCACTCTTGCCTGAAAGCTGGCCACCCACCGAACGAGTGAGTCCAATTTTGTCCTTCTAGGACCACAGGAAGTGCCCCAAAAGTGACCCCAAAGTTCAAAAGGTCACCAATGTTAAGTCAATGACGGCCTTCTCATCAACTTTACTGAGGCCTTTTCAGCCATGCAAGTCCCGATTTACTTGAAACCACTTTTGCCTGAAAGCTGGCCACCCACCGAACGAGTGAGTCCAATTTTGTCCTTCTAGGACCACAGGAAGTGCCCCAAAAGTGACCCCAAAGTTCAAAAGGTCACCAATGTTAAGTCAATGACGGCCTTCTCATCAACTTTACTGAGGCCTTTTCAGCCATGCAAGTCCCGATTGACTTGCAACCACTTTTGCCTGAAAGCTGGCGTCCCACCGAACATGTGAGTTCAAAGTTGTCATCCTAGGACCACAGGAAGTGCCCCAAAAGTGACCCCAAAGTTCAAAAGTTGGCCAATGTATGAGGAACAAATTTACTGAGGCCTTTTCAGCCATGCAAGTCCCGATTGACTTGCAACCACTTTTGCCTGATAGCTGGCGTCGCACCGAACGTGTGAGTTCAATTTTGTCCTTCTCGGACCACAGGAAGTGCCCCAAAAGTGACCCCAAAGTTCAAAAGGTCACCAATGTTAAGTCAATGACGGCCTTTTCATACACTTTACTGAGGCCTTTTCAGCCATGCAAGTCCCGATTGACTTGCAACCACTCTTGCCTGAAAGCTGGCCACCCACCGAACGAGTGAGTCCAATTTTGTCCTTCTAGGACCACAGGAAGTGCCCCAAAAGTGACCCCAAAGTTCAAAAGGTCACCAATGTTAAGTCAATGACGGCCTTCTCATCAACTTTACTGAGGCCTTTTCAGCCATGCAAGTCCCGATTTACTTGAAACCACTTTTGCCTGAAAGCTGGCCACCCACCGAACGAGTGAGTCCAATTTTGTCCTTCTAGGACCACAGGAAGTGCCCCAAAAGTGACCCCAAAGTTCAAAAGGTCACCAATGTTAAGTCAATGACGGCCTTCTCATCAACTTTACTGAGGCCTTTTCAGCCATGCAAGTCCCGATTGACTTGCAACCACTTTTGCCTGAAAGCTGGCGTCCCACCGAAAATGTGAGTTCAAAGTTGTCATCCTAGGACCACAGGAAGTGCCCCAAAAGTGACCCCAAAGTTCAAAAGTTGGCCAATGTATGAGGAACAAATTTACTGAGGCCTTTTCAGCCATGCAAGTCCCGATTGACTTGCAACCACTTTTGCCTGATAGCTGGCGTCCCACCGAACGTGTGAGTTCAATTTTGTCCTTCTCGGACCACAGGAAGTGCCCCAAAAGTGACCCCAAAGTTCAAAAGGTCACCAATGTTAAGTCAATGACGGTCTTCTCATCAACTTTACTGAGGCCTTTTCAGCCATGCAAGTCCCGATTGACTTGCAACCACTCTTGCCTGAAAGCTGGCCACCCACCGAACGAGTGAGTCCAATTTTGTCCTTCTAGGACCACAGGAAGTGCCCCAAAAGTGACCCCAAAGTTCAAAAGGTCACCAATGTTAAGTCAATGACGGCCTTCTCATCAACTTTACTGAGGCCTTTTCAGCCATGCAAGTCCCGATTGACTTGCAACCACTTTTGCCTGAAAGCTGGCGTCCCACCGAACATGTGAGTTCAAAGTTGTCATCCTAGGACCACAGGAAGTGCCCCAAAAGTGACCCCAAAGTTCAAAAGTTGGCCAATGTATGAGGAACAAATTTACTGAGGCCTTTTCAGCCATGCAACTCCCGATTGACTTGCAACCACTTTTGCCTGATAGCTGGCGTCCCACCGAACGTGTGAGTTCAATTTTGTCCTTCTAGGACCACAGGAAGTGACCCAAAAGTGACCCCAAAGTTCAAAAGGTCACCAATGTTAAGTCAATGACGGCCTTCTCATCAACTTTACTGAGGCCTTTTCAGCCATGCAAGTCCCGATTTACTTGAAACCACTTTTGCCTGAAAGCTGGCCACCCACCGAACGAGTGGGTCCAATTTTGTCCTTCTAGGACCACAGGAAGTGCCCCAAAAGTGACCCCAAAGTTCAAAAGGTCACCAATGTTAAGTCAATGACGGCCTTCTCATCAACTTTACTGAGGCCTTTTCAGCCATGCAAGTCCCGATTGACTTGCAACCACTTTTGCCTGAAAGCTGGCGTCCCACCGAACATGTGAGTTCAATGTTGTCATTCTAAGACCACAGGAAGTGCCCCAAAAGTGACCTCAAACTTCAAAAGGTCACCAATGTTAAGTCAATGACGGCCTTCTCATCAACTTTACTGAGGCCTTTTCAGCCATGCAAGTCCCGATTGACTTGCAACCACTTTTGCCTGAAAGCTGGCGTCCCACCGACCATGTGAGTTCAATTTTGTCATTCTAGGACCACAGGAAGTGCCCCAAAAGTGACCCCAAAGTTCAAAAGTTGGCCAATGTATGAGGAACAAATTTACTGAGGCCTTTTCAGCCATGCAAGTCCCGATTGACTTGCAACCACTTTTGCCTGATAGCTGGCGTCCCACCGAACGTGTGAGTTCAATTTTGTCCTTCTCGGACCACAGGAAGTGCCCCAAAAGTGACCCCAAAGTTCAAAAGGTCACCAATGTTAAGTCAATGACGGTCTTCTCATCAACTTTACTGAGGCCTTTTCAGCCATGCAAGTCCCGATTGACTTGCAACCACTCTTGCCTGAAAGCTGGCCACCCACCGAACGAGTGAGTCCAATTTTGTCCTTCTAGGACCACAGGAAGTGCCCCAAAAGTGACCCCAAAGTTCAAAAGGTCACCAATGTTAAGTCAATGACGGCCTTCTCATCAACTTTACTGAGGCCTTTTCAGCCATGCAAGTCCCGATTGACTTGCAACCACTTTTGCCTGAAAGCTGGCGTCCCACCGAACATGTGAGTTCAAAGTTGTCATCCTAGGACCACAGGAAGTGCCCCAAAAGTGACCCCAAAGTTCAAAAGTTGGCCAATGTATGAGGAACAAATTTACTGAGGCCTTTTCAGCCATGCAACTCCCGATTGACTTGCAACCACTTTTGCCTGATAGCTGGCGTCCCACCGAACGTGTGAGTTCAATTTTATCCTTCTAGGACCACAGGAAGTGACCCAAAAGTGACCCCAAAGTTCAAAAGGTCACCAATGTTAAGTCAATGACGGCCTTCTCATCAACTTTACTGAGGCCTTTTCAGCCATGCAAGTCCCGATTTACTTGAAACCACTTTTGCCTGAAAGCTGGCCACCCACCGAACGAGTGGGTCCAATTTTGTCCTTCTAGGACCACAGGAAGTGCCCCAAAAGTGACCCCAAAGTTCAAAAGGTCACCAATGTTAAGTCAATGACGGCCTTCTCATCAACTTTACTGAGGCCTTTTCAGCCATGCAAGTCCCGATTGACTTGCAACCACTTTTGCCTGAAAGCTGGCGTCCCACCGAACATGTGAGTTCAATGTTGTCATTCTAAGACCACAGGAAGTGCCCCAAAAGTGACCTCAAACTTCAAAAGGTCACCAATGTTAAGTCAATGACGGCCTTCTCATCAACTTTACTGAGGCCTTTTCAGCCATGCAAGTCCCGATTGACTTGCAACCACTTTTGCCTGAAAGCTGGCGTCCCACCGACCATGTGAGTTCAATTTTGTCATTCTAGGACCACAGGAAGTGCCCCAAAAGTGACCCCAAAGTTCAAAAGGTGGCCAATGTATGAGGAACAAATTTACTGAGGCCTTTTCAGACATGCAAGTCCCGATTGACTTGCAACCACTTTTGCCTGATAGCTGGCGTCCCACCGAACGTGTGAGTTCAATTTTGTCCTTCTCGGACCACAGGAAGTTCCCCAAAAGTGACCCCAAAGTTCAAAAGGTCACCAATGTTAAGTCAATGACGGCCTTCTCATCAACTTTACTGAGGCCTTTTCAGCCATGCAAGTCCCGATTGACTTGCAACCACTTTTGCCTGAAAGCTGGCGTCCCACCGAACATGTGAGTTCAAAGTTGTCATCCTAGGACCACAGGAAGTGCCCCAAAAGTGACCCCAAAGTTCAAAAGGTCACCAATGTTAAGTCAATGACGGCCTTCTCATCAACTTTACTGAGGCCTTTTCAGCCATGCAATGTCCCACTTTAATTGCAGTTTGGATGGAGAAACAGTGTTTTATCTGCCAAAATGCTTTTTATAGGTGGAATCACTGTTTTATGTGGCAAAATGCTGTTTCTGGTTGGAAACAGTGTTTTTTGCCTTTAAAGGCTGTTTGGATGGAGAAACAGTGTTTTATCTGCCAAAATGCTGTTTATAGGTGGAATCACTGTTTTATGTGGCAAAATGCTCTTTCTGGCTGGAAACAGCGTTTTTTGTCTTTAAAGGCTGTTTGGATGGAGAAACAGTGTTTTATCTGCCAAAATGCTGTTTATAGGTGGAATCACTGTTTTATGTGGCAAAATGCTGTTTGGAGAGAGAAACACTATTTTATGTGGCAAAATGCTGTTTTGTGGTGGAATCACTGTTTTATGTGGCAAAACGCTGTTTTGGGCTAGAAACAGCGTTTTTTGCCGTTAAAGGCTTTTTGGATGGAGAAACAGTGTTTTATCTGCCAAAATGCTGTTTATAGGTGGATTCACTGTTTTATGTGGCAAAATGCTGTTTCTGGCTGGAAACAGCGTTTTTTGCCTCTAAAGGTTGTTTAGAGGTCAGAATCACTGTTTTATGTGGCAAAACACTGTTTTAGGCTGGAAACAGCGTTTTTTGCCGTTAAAGGCTGTTTGGATGGAGAAACAGTGTTTTATCTGCCAAAATGCTGTTTATAGGTGGATTCACTGTTTTATGTGGCAAAATGCTGTTTCTGGCTGGAAACAGCGTTTTTTGCCTCTAAAGGTTGTTTAGAGGTCAGAATCACTGTTTTATGTGGCAAAACACTGTTTTAGGCTGGAAACAGCGTTTTTTGCCGTTAAAGGCTGTTTGGATGGAGAAACAGTGTTTTATCTGCCAAAATGCTGTTTATAGGTGGAATCACTGTTTTATGTGGCAAAATGCTGTTTGGAGAGAGAAACACTGTTTTATGTGGCAAAATGCTGTTTGGAGAGAGAAACACTATTTTATGTGGCAAAATGCTGTTTTGTGGTGGAATCACTGTTTTATGTGGCAAAACGCTGTTTTGGGCTAGAAACAGCGTTTTTTGCCGTTAAAGGCTGTTTGGATGGAGAAACAGTGTTTTATCTGCCAAAATGCTGTTTATAGGTGGATTCACTGTTTTATGTGGCAAAATGCTGTTTCTGGCTGCAAACAGCGTTTTTTGCCTCTAAAGGTTGTTTAGAGGTCAGAATCACTGTTTTATGTGGCAAAACACTGTTTTAGGCTGGAAACAGCGTTTTTTGCCGTTAAAGGCTGTTTGGATGGAGAAAAAGTGTTTTATCTGCCAAAATGCTGTTTATAGGTGGATTCACTGTTTTATGTGGCAAAATGCTGTTTCTGGCTGGAAACAGCGTTTTTTGCCTCTAAAGGTTGTTTAGAGGTCAGAATCACTGTTTTATGTGGGAAAACACTGTTTTAGGCTGGAAACAGCGTTTTTTGCCGTTAAAGGCTGTTTGGATGGAGAAACAGTGTTTTATCTGCCAAAATGCTGTTTATAGGTGGAATCACTGTTTTATGTGGCAAAATGCTGTTTGGAGAGAGAAACACTGTTTTATGTGGCAAAATGCTGTTTTGTGGTGGAATCACTGTTTTATGTGGCAAAACGCTGTTTTGGGCTAGAAACAGCGTTTTTTGCCGTTAAAGGCTGTTTGGATGGAGAAACAGTGTTTTATCTGCCAAAATGCTGTTTATAGGTGGATTCACTGTTTTATGTGGCAAAATGCTGTTTCTGGCTGCAAACAGCGTTTTTTGCCTCTAAAGGTTGTTTAGAGGTCAGAATCACTGTTTTATGTGGCAAAACACTGTTTTAGGCTGGAAACAGCGTTTTTTGCCGTTAAAGGCTGTTTGGATGGAGAAACAGTGTTTTATCTGCCAAAATGCTGTTTATAGGTGGTTTCACTGTTTTATGTGGCAAAATGCTGTTTCTGGCTGGAAACAGCGTTTTATGCCTCTAAAGGTTGTTTAGAGGTCAGAATCACTGTTTTATGTGGCAAAACACTGTTTTAGGCTGGAAACAGCGTTTTTTGCCGTTAAAGGCTGTTTGGATGGAGAAACAGTGTTTTATCTGCCAAAATGCTGTTTATAGGTGGAATCACTGTTTTATGTGGCAAAATGCTGTTTGGAGAGAGAAACACTGTTTTATGTGGCAAAATGCTGTTTGGAGAGAGAAACACTGTTTTATGTGGCAAAATGCTGTTTGGAGAGAGAAACACTGTTTAATGTGGCAAAATGCTGTTTTGTGGTGGAATCACTGTTTTATGTGGCAAAATCCTGTTTGGAGAGAGACACACTGTATTATGTGGCAAAATGCTGTTTTGTGGTGGAATCACTGTTTTATGTGGCAAAATACTGTTTTGGGGTGGAATGACTGTTTTATGTGGCAAAATGCTGTTTCTGGCTGGAAACAGCGTTTTTTGCGTTTAAAAGCAGTTTGGAGGCAGAATCACTGTTTTATGTGGCCAAATGCTGTTTGGAGAGAGAAACACTGTTTTATGTGGCAAAATGCTGTTTGGAGAGAGAAACACTGTTTTATGTGGCAAAATGCTGTTTTGTGGTGGAATGACTGTTTTATGTGGCAAAATGCTGTTTTGGGGTGGAATGACTGTTTTATGTGGCAAAATGCTGTTTGGAGAGAGAAACACTGTTTTATGTGGCAAAATGCTGTTTTGGGGTGGAATGACTGTTTTATGTGGCAAAATGCTGTTTGGAGAGAGAAACACTGTTTTATGTGGCAAAATGCTGTTTTATGGAGGAATCACTGTTTTATGTGGCAAAATGCTGTTTTGGGGTGGAATGACTGTTTTATGTGGCAAAATGCTGTTTGGAGAGAGAAACACTGTTTTATGTGGCAAAATGCTGTTTGGAGAGAGAAACACTGTTTTATGTGGCAAAATGCTGTTTTGTGGTGGAATCACTGTTTTATGTGGCAAAATGCTGTTTTGGGGTGGAATGACTGTTTTATGTGGCAAAATGCTGTTTTGGGGTGGAATGACTGTTTTATGTGGCAAAATGCTGTTTGGAGAGAGAAACACTGTTTTATGTGGCAAAATGCTGTTTTGGGGTGGAATGACTGTTTTATGTGGCAAAATGCTGTTTGGAGAGAGAAACACTGTTTTATGTGGCAAAATGCTGTTTTGGGGTGGAATGACTGTTTTATGTGGCAAAATGCTGTTTGGAGAGAGAAACACTGTTTTATGTGGCAAAATGCTGTTTGGAGACAGAAACATTGTTTTATGTGGCAAAATGCTGTTTTGTGGTGGAATCACTGTTTTATGTGGCAAAATGCTGTTTTGGGGTGGAATGACTGTTTTATGTGGCCAAATGCTGTTTGGAGAGAGAAACACTGTTTTATGTGGCAAAATGCTGTTTGGAGAGAGAAACACTGTTTTATGTGGCAAAATGCTGTTTTGTGGTGGAATGACTGTTTTATGTGGCAAAATGCTGTTTTGGGGTGGAATGACTGTTTTATGTGGCAAAATGCTGTTTGGAGAGAGAAACACTGTTTTATGTGGCAAAATGCTGTTTGGAGAGAGAAACACTATTTTATGTGGCAAAATGCTGTTTTGTGGTGGAATCACTGTTTTATGTGGCAAAACGCTGTTTTGGGCTGGAAACAGCGTTTTTTGCCGTTAAAGGCTGTTTGGATGGAGAAACAGTATTTTATCTGCCAAAATGCTGTTTATAGGTGGATTCACTGTTTTATGTGGCAAAATGCTGTTTCTGGCTGGAAACAGCGTTTTTTGCCTCTAAAAGTTGTTTGGAGGTCAGAATCACTGTTTTATGTGGCAAAATGCTGTTTGGAGAGAGAAATACTGTTTTATGTGGCAAAATGCTGTTTGGAGAGAGAAACACTGTTTTATGTGGCAAAATGCTGTTTGGAGAGAGAAACACTGTTTTATGTGGCAAAATGCTGTTTTGTGGTGGAATGACTGTTTTATGTGGCAAAATGCTGTTTTGGGGTGGAATGACTGTTTTATGTGGCAAAATGCTGTTTTGTGGTGGAATCACTGTTTTATGTGGCAAAATGCTGTTTTGGGGTGGAATGACTGTTTTATGTGGCAAAATGCTGTTTCTGGCTGGAAACGGCATTTTTTGCCTTTAAAGGCTGTTTTGATGGAGAAACAGTGTTTCATCTGCCAAAATGCTGTTTATAAGTGGAATCACTGTTTTATGTGGCAAAATGCTGTTTGGAGAGAGAAACACTGTTTAATGTGGCAAAATGCTGTTTTGTGGTGGAATCACTGTTTTATGTGGCAAAATCCTGTTTGGAGAGAGACACACTGTATTATGTGGCAAAATGCTGTTTTGTGGTGGAATCACTGTTTTATGTGGCAAAATACTGTTTTGGGGTGGAATGACTGTTTTATGTGGCAAAATGCTGTTTCTGGCTGGAAACAGCGTTTTTTGCGTTTAAAAGCAGTTTGGAGGCAGAATCACTGTTTTATGTGGCCAAATGCTGTTTGGAGAGAGAAACACTGTTTTATGTGGCAAAATGCTGTTTGGAGAGAGAAACACTGTTTTATGTGGCAAAATGCTGTTTTGTGGTGGAATGACTGTTTTATGTGGCAAAATGCTGTTTTGGGGTGGAATGACTGTTTTATGTGGCAAAATGCTGTTTGGAGAGAGAAACACTGTTTTATGTGGCAAAATGCTGTTTTGGGGTGGAATGACTGTTTTATGTGGCAAAATGCTGTTTGGAGAGAGAAACACTGTTTTATGTGGCAAAATGCTGTTTTATGGAGGAATCACTGTTTTATGTGGCAAAATGCTGTTTTGGGGTGGAATGACTGTTTTATGTGGCAAAATGCTGTTTGGAGAGAGAAACACTGTTTTATGTGGCAAAATGCTGTTTGGAGAGAGAAACACTGTTTTATGTGGCAAAATGCTGTTTTGTGGTGGAATCACTGTTTTATGTGGCAAAATGCTGTTTTGGGGTGGAATGACTGTTTTATGTGGCAAAATGCTGTTTTGGGGTGGAATGACTGTTTTATGTGGCAAAATGCTGTTTGGAGAGAGAAACACTGTTTTATGTGGCAAAATGCTGTTTTGGGGTGGAATGACTGTTTTATGTGGCAAAATGCTGTTTGGAGAGAGAAACACTGTTTTATGTGGCAAAATGCTGTTTTGTGGTGGAATCACTGTTTTATGTGGCAAAATGCTGTTTTGGGGTGGAATGACTGTTTTATGTGGCAAAATGCTGTTTGGAGAGAGAAACACTGTTTTATGTGGCAAAATGCTGTTTGGAGACAGAAACATTGTTTTATGTGGCAAAATGCTGTTTTGTGGTGGAATCACTGTTTTATGTGGCAAAATGCTGTTTTGGGGTGGAATGACTGTTTTATGTGGCCAAATGCTGTTTGGAGAGAGAAACACTGTTTTATGTGGCAAAATGCTGTTTGGAGAGAGAAACACTGTTTTATGTGGCAAAATGCTGTTTTGTGGTGGAATGACTGTTTTATGTGGCAAAATGCTGTTTTGGGGTGGAATGACTGTTTTATGTGGCAAAATGCTGTTTGGAGAGAGAAACACTGTTTTATGTGGCAAAATGCTGTTTGGAGAGAGAAACACTATTTTATGTGGCAAAATGCTGTTTTGTGGTGGAATCACTGTTTTATGTGGCAAAACGCTGTTTTGGGCTGGAAACAGCGTTTTTTGCCGTTAAAGGCTGTTTGGATGGAGAAACAGTATTTTATCTGCCACAATGCTGTTTATAGGTGGATTCACTGTTTTATGTGGCAAAATGCTGTTTCTGGCTGGAAACAGCGTTTTTTGCCTCTAAAAGTTGTTTGGAGGTCAGAATCACTGTTTTATGTGGCAAAACGCTGTTTTAGGCTGGAAACAGCGTTTTTTGCCGTTAAAGGCTGTTTGGATGGAGAAACAGTGTTTTATCTGCCAAAATGCTGTTTATAGGTGGAATCACTGTTTTACGTGGCAAAATGCTGTTTGGAGAGAGAAACACTGTTTTATGTGGCAAAATGCTGTTTGGAGAGAGAAACACTATTTTATGTGGCAAAATGCTGTTTTGTGGTGGAATCACTGTTTTATGTGGCAAAACGCTGTTTCTGGCTGGAAACAGCGTTTTTTGCCTCTAAAAGTTGTTTGGAGGCAGAATCACTGTTTTATGTGGCAAAACGCTGTTTGGAAAGAGAAACACTATTTTATGTGGTAAAATGCTGTTTTGTGGTGGAATCACTGTTTTATGTGGCAAAACGCTGTGTGCCCCAAAAGTGACCCCAAAGTTCAAAAGGTCACCAATGTTAAGTCAATGACGGCCTTCTCATCAACTTTACTGAGGCCTTTTCAGCCATGCAAGTCCCGATTTACTTGAAACCACTTTTGCCTGAAAGCTGGCCACCCACCGAACGAGTGAGTCCAATTTTGTCCTTCTAGGACCACAGGAAGTGCCCCAAAAGTGACCCCAAAGTTCAAAAGGTCACCAATGTTAAGTCAATGACGGCCTTCTCATCAACTTTACTGAGGCCTTTTCAGCCATGCAAGTCCCGATTGACTTGCAACCACTTTTGCCTGAAAGCTGGCGTCCCACCGAACATGTGAGTTCAAAGTTGTCATCCTAGGACCACAGGAAGTGCCCCAAAAGTGACCCCAAAGTTCAAAAGTTGGCCAATGTATGAGGAACAAATTTACTGAGGCCTATTCAGCCATGCAAGTCCCGATTGACTTGCAACCACTTTTGCCTGATAGCTGGCGTCGCACCGAACGTGTGAGTTCAATTTTGTCCTTCTCGGACCACAGGAAGTGCCCCAAAAGTGACCCCAAAGTTCAAAAGGTCACCAATGTTAAGTCAATGACGGCCTTTTCATACACTTTACTGAGGCCTTTTCAGCCATGCAAGTCCCGATTGACTTGCAACCACTCTTGCCTGAAAGCTGGCCACCCACCGAACGAGTGAGTCCAATTTTGTCCTTCTAGGACCACAGGAAGTGCCCCAAAAGTGACCCCAAATTTCAAAAGGTCACCAATGTTAAGTCAATGACGGCCTTCTCATCAACTTTACTGAGGCCTTTTCAGCCATGCAAGTCCCGATTTACTTGAAACCACTTTTGCCTGAAAGCTGGCCACCCACCGAACGAGTGAGTCCAATTTTGTCCTTCTAGGACCACAGGAAGTGCCCCAAAAGTGACCCCAAAGTTCAAAAGGTCACCAATGTTAAGTCAATGACGGCCTTCTCATCAACTTTACTGAGGCCTTTTCAGCCATGCAAGTCCCGATTGACTTGCAACCACTTTTGCCTGAAAGCTGGCGTCCCACCGAACATGTGAGTTCAAAGTTGTCATCCTAGGACCACAGGAAGTGCCCCAAAAGTGACCCCAAAGTTCAAAAGTTGGCCAATGTATGAGGAACAAATTTACTGAGGCCTTTTCAGCCATGCAAGTCCCGATTGACTTGCAACCACTTTTGCCTGATAGCTGGCGTCCCACCGAACGTGTGAGTTCAATTTTGTCCTTCTCGGACCACAGGAAGTGCCCCAAAAGTGACCCCAAAGTTCAAAAGGTCACCAATGTTAAGTCAATGACGGCCTTTTCATACACTTTACTGAGGCCTTTTCAGCCATGCAAGTCCCGATTGACTTGCAACCACTCTTGCCTGAAAGCTGGCCACCCACCGAACGAGTGAGTCCAATTTTGTCCTTCTAGGACCACAGGAAGTGCCCCAAAAGTGACCCCAAAGTTCAAAAGGTCACCAATGTTAAGTCAATGACGGCCTTCTCATCAACTTTACTGAGGCCTTTTCAGCCATGCAAGTCCCGATTTACTTGAAACCACTTTTGCCTGAAAGCTGGCGTCCCACCGAACATGTGAGTTCAAAGTTGTCATCCTAGGACCACAGGAAGTGCCCCAAAAGTGACCCCAAAGTTCAAAAGTTGGCCAATGTATGAGGAACAAATTTACTGAGGCCTATTCAGCCATGCAAGTCCCGATTGACTTGCAACCACTTTTGCCTGATAGCTGGCGTCGCACCGAACGTGTGAGTTCAATTTTGTCCTTCTCGGACCACAGGAAGTGCCCCAAAAGTGACCCCAAAGTTCAAAAGGTCACCAATGTTAAGTCAATGACGGCCTTTTCATACACTTTACTGAGGCCTTTTCAGCCATGCAAGTCCCGATTGACTTGCAACCACTCTTGCCTGAAAGCTGGCCACCCACCGAACGAGTGAGTCCAATTTTGTCCTTCTAGGACCACAGGAAGTGCCCCAAAAGTGACCCCAAAGTTCAAAAGGTCACCAATGTTAAGTCAATGACGGCCTTCTCATCAACTTTACTGAGGCCTTTTCAGCCATGCAAGTCCCGATTTACTTGAAACCACTTTTGCCTGAAAGCTGGCCACCCACCGAACGAGTGAGTCCAATTTTGTCCTTCTAGGACCACAGGAAGTGCCCCAAAAGTGACCCCAAAGTTCAAAAGGTCACCAATGTTAAGTCAATGACGGCCTTCTCATCAACTTTACTGAGGCCTTTTCAGCCATGCAAGTCCCGATTGACTTGCAACCACTTTTGCCTGAAAGCTGGCGTCCCACCGAACATGTGAGTTCAAAGTTGTCATCCTAGGACCACAGGAAGTGCCCCAAAAGTGACCCCAAAGTTCAAAAGTTGGCCAATGTATGAGGAACAAATTTACTGAGGCCTTTTCAGCCATGCAAGTCCCGATTGACTTGCAACCACTTTTGCCTGATAGCTGGCGTCCCACCGAACGTGTGAGTTCAATTTTGTCCTTCTCGGACCACAGGAAGTGCCCCAAAAGTGACCCCAAAGTTCAAAAGGTCACCAATGTTAAGTCAATGACGGCCTTTTCATACACTTTACTGAGGCCTTTTCAGCCATGCAAGTCCCGATTGACTTGCAACCACTCTTGCCTGAAAGCTGGCCACCCACCGAACGAGTGAGTCCAATTTTGTCCTTCTAGGACCACAGGAAGTGCCCCAAAAGTGACCCCAAAGTTCAAAAGGTCACCAATGTTAAGTCAATGACGGCCTTCTCATCAACTTTACTGAGGCCTTTTCAGCCATGCAAGTCCCGATTTACTTGAAACCACTTTTGCCTGAAAGCTGGCCACCCACCGAACGAGTGAGTCCAATTTTGTCCTTCTAGGACCACAGGAAGTGCCCCAAAAGTGACCCCAAAGTTCAAAAGGTCACCAATGTTAAGTCAATGACGGCCTTCTCATCAACTTTACTGAGGCCTTTTCAGCCATGCAAGTCCCGATTGACTTGCAACCACTTTTGCCTGAAAGCTGGCGTCCCACCGAACATGTGAGTTCAAAGTTGTCATCCTAGGACCACAGGAAGTGCCCCAAAAGTGACCCCAAAGTTCAAAAGTTGGCCAATGTATGAGGAACAAATTTACTGAGGCCTTTTCAGCCATGCAAGTCCCGATTGACTTGCAACCACTTTTGCCTGATAGCTGGCGTCCCACCGAACGTGTGAGTTCAATTTTGTCCTTCTCGGACCACAGGAAGTGCCCCAAAAGTGACCCCAAAGTTCAAAAGGTCACCAATGTTAAGTCAATGACGGCCTTTTCATACACTTTACTGAGGCCTTTTCAGCCATGCAAGTCCCGATTGACTTGCAACCACTCTTGCCTGAAAGCTGGCCACCCACCGAACGAGTGAGTCCAATTTTGTCCTTCTAGGACCACAGGAAGTGCCCCAAAAGTGACCCCAAAGTTCAAAAGGTCACCAATGTTAAGTCAATGACGGCCTTCTCATCAACTTTACTGAGGCCTTTTCAGCCATGCAAGTCCCGATTTACTTGAAACCACTTTTGCCTGAAAGCTGGCCACCCACCGAACGAGTGAGTCCAATTTTGTCCTTCTAGGACCACAGGAAGTGCCCCAAAAGTGACCCCAAAGTTCAAAAGGTCACCAATGTTAAGTCAATGACGGCCTTCTCATCAACTTTACTGAGGCCTTTTCAGCCATGCAAGTCCCGATTGACTTGCAACCACTTTTGCCTGAAAGCTGGCGTCCCACCGACCATGTGAGTTCAATTTTGTCATTCTAGGACCACAGGAAGTGCCCCAAAAGTGACCCCAAAGTTCAAAAGGTGGCCAATGTATGAGGAACAAATTTACTGAGGCCTTTTCAGACATGCAAGTCCCGATTGACTTGCAACCACTTTTGCCTGATAGCTGGCGTCCCACCGAACGTGTGAGTTCAATTTTGTCCTTCTCGGACCACAGGAAGTTCCCCAAAAGTGACCCCAAAGTTCAAAAGGTCACCAATGTTAAGTCAATGACGGCCTTCTCATCAACTTTACTGAGGCCTTTTCAGCCATGCAAGTCCCGATTGACTTGCA
This sequence comes from Centroberyx gerrardi, assembly GCF_048128805.1. Taxonomy (NCBI): domain Eukaryota; kingdom Metazoa; phylum Chordata; class Actinopteri; order Beryciformes; family Berycidae; genus Centroberyx; species Centroberyx gerrardi. Next base: position 96,158 of record NW_027605200.1, read on the forward strand.
ACCACTTTTGCCTGAAAGCTGGCGTCCCACCGAACATGTGAGTTCAAAGTTGTCATCCTAGGACCACAGGAAGTGCCCCAAAAGTGACCCCAAAGTTCAAAAGTTGGCCAATGTATGAGGAACAAATTTACTGAGGCCTTTTCAGCCATGCAAGTCCCGATTGACTTGCAACCACTTTTGCCTGATAGCTGGCGTCGCACCGAACGTGTGAGTTCAATTTTGTCCTTCTCGGACCACAGGAAGTGCCCCAAAAGTGACCCCAAAGTTCAAAAGGTCACCAATGTTAAGTCAATGACGGCCTTTTCATACACTTTACTGAGGCCTTTTCAGCCATGCAAGTCCCGATTGACTTGCAACCACTCTTGCCTGAAAGCTGGCCACCCACCGAACGAGTGAGTCCAATTTTGTCCTTCTAGGACCACAGGAAGTGCCCCAAAAGTGACCCCAAAGTTCAAAAGGTCACCAATGTTAAGTCAATGACGGCCTTCTCATCAACTTTACTGAGGCCTTTTCAGCCATGCAAGTCCCGATTTACTTGCAACCACTTTTGCCTGAAAGCTGGCCACCCACCGAACGAGTGAGTCCAATTTTGTCCTTCTAGGACCACAGGAAGTGCCCCAAAAGTGACCCCAAAGTTCAAAAGGTCACCAATGTTAAGTCAATGACGGCCTTCTCATCAACTTTACTGAGGCCTTTTCAGCCATGCAAGTCCCGATTGACTTGCAGCCACTTTTGCCTGAAAGCTGGCGTCCCACCGAACATGTGAGTTCAAAGTTGTCATCCTAGGACCACAGGAAGTGCCCCAAAAGTGACCCCAAAGTTCAAAAGTTGGCCAATGTATGAGGAACAAATTTACTGAGGCCTTTTCAGCCATGCAAGTCCCGATTGACTTGCAACCACTTTTGCCTGATAGCTGGCGTCCCACCGAACGTGTGAGTTCAATTTTGTCCTTCTCGGACCACAGGAAGTGCCCCAAAAGTGACCCCAAAGTTCAAAAGGTCACCAATGTTAAGTCAATGACGGCCTTTTCATACACTTTACTGAGGCCTTTTCAGCCATGCAAGTCCCGATTGACTTGCAACCACTCTTGCCTGAAAGCTGGCCACCCACCGAACGAGTGAGTCCAATTTTGTCCTTCTAGGACCACAGGAAGTGCCCCAAAAGTGACCCCAAAGTTCAAAAGGTCACCAATGTTAAGTCAATGACGGCCTTCTCATCAACTTTACTGAGGCCTTTTCAGCCATGCAAGTCCCGATTGACTTGCAACCACTTTTGCCTGAAAGCTGGCGTCCCACCGAACATGTGAGTTCAAAGTTGTCATCCTAGGACCACAGGAAGTTCCCCAAAAGTGACCCCAAAGTTCAAAAGTTGGCCAATGTATGAGGAACAAATTTACTGAGGCCTTTTCAGCCATGCAAGTCCCGATTGACTTGCAACCACTTTTGCCTGATAGCTGGCGTCCCACCGAACGTGTGAGTTCAATTTTGTCCTTCTCGGACCACAGGAAGTGCCCCAAAAGTGACCCCAAAGTTCAAAAGGTCACCAATGTTAAGTCAATGACGGCCTTTTCATACACTTTACTGAGGCCTTTTCAGCCATGCAAGTCCCGATTGACTTGCAACCACTCTTGCCTGAAAGCTGGCCACCCACCGAACGAGTGAGTCCAATTTTGTCCTTCTAGGACCACAGGAAGTGCCCCAAAAGTGACCCCAAAGTTCAAAAGGTCACCAATGTTAAGTCAATGACGGCCTTCTCATCAACTTTACTGAGGCCTTTTCAGCCATGCAAGTCCCGATTGACTTGCAACCACTTTTGCCTGAAAGCTGGCGTCCCACCGAACATGTGAGTTCAAAGTTGTCATCCTAGGACCACAGGAAGTTCCCCAAAAGTGACCCCAAAGTTCAAAAGGTCACCAATGTTAAGTCAATGACGGCCTTCTCATCAACTTTACTGAGGCCTTTTCAGCCATGCAAGTCCCGATTGACTTGCAACCACTTTTGCCTGAAAGCTGGCGTCCCACCGAACATGTGAGTTCAAAGTTGTCATCCTAGGACCACAGGAAGTGCCCCAAAAGTGACCCCAAAGTTCAAAAGTTGGCCAATGTATGAGGAACAAATTTACTGAGGCCTTTTCAGCCATGCAAGTCCCGATTGACTTGCAACCACTTTTGCCTGATAGCTGGCGTCCCACCGAACGTGTGAGTTCAATTTTGTCCTTCTCGGACCACAGGAAGTGCCCCAAAAGTGACCCCAAAGTTCAAAAGGTCACCAATGTTAAGTCAATGACGGCCTTTTCATACACTTTACTGAGGCCTTTTCAGCCATGCAAGTCCCGATTGACTTGCAACCACTCTTGCCTGAAAGCTGGCCACCCACCGAACGAGTGAGTCCAATTTTGTCCTTCTAGGACCACAGGAAGTGCCCCAAAAGTGACCCCAAAGTTCAAAAGGTCACCAATGTTAAGTCAATGACGGCCTTCTCATCAACTTTACTGAGGCCTTTTCAGCCATGCAAGTCCCGATTGACTTGCAACCACTTTTGCCTGAAAGCTGGCGTCCCACCGAACATGTGAGTTCAAAGTTGTCATCCTAGGACCACAGGAAGTTCCCCAAAAGTGACCCCAAAATTCAAAAGTTGGCCAATGTATGAGGAACAAATTTACTGAGGCCTTTTCAGCCATGCAAGTCCCGATTGACTTGCAACCACTTTTGCCTGATAGCTGGCGTCCCACCGAACATGTGAGTTCAATTTTGTTCTTCTCGGACCACAGGAAGTGCCCCAAAAGTGACCCCAAAGTTCAAAAGGTCACCAATGTTAAGTCAATGACGGCCTTCTCATCAACTTTACTGAGGCCTTTTCAGCCATGCAAGTCCCGATTGACTTGCAACCACTCTTGCCTGAAAGCTGGCCACCCACCGAACGAGTGAGTCCAATTTTGTCCTTCTAGGACCACAGGAAGTGCCCCAAAAGTGACCCCAAAGTTCAAAAGGTCACCAATGTTAAGTCAATGACGGCCTTCTCATGAACTTTACTGAGGCCTTTTCAGCCATGCAAGTCCCGATTGACTTGCAACCACTTTTGCCTGAAAGCTGGCGTCCCACCGAACATGTGAGTTCAAAGTTGTCATCCTAGGACCACAGGAAGTGCCCCAAAAGTGACCCCAAAGTTCAAAAGTTGGCCAATGTATGAGGAACAAATTTACTGAGGCCTTTTCAGCCATGCAACTCCCGATTGACTTGCAACCACTTTTGCCTGATAGCTGGCGTCCCACCGAACGTGTGAGTTCAATTTTGTCCTTCTAGGACCACAGGAAGTGACCCAAAAGTGACCCCAAAGTTCAAAAGGTCACCAATGTTAAGTCAATGACGGCCTTCTCATCAACTTTACTGAGGCCTTTTCAGCCATGCAAGTCCCGATTTACTTGAAACCACTTTTGCCTGAAAGCTGGCCACCCACCGAACGAGTGAGTCCAATTTTGTCCTTCTAGGACCACAGGAAGTGCCCCAAAAGTGACCCCAAAGTTCAAAAGGTCACCAATGTTAAGTCAATGACGGCCTTCTCATGAACTTTACTGAGGCCTTTTCAGCCATGCAAGTCCCGATTGACTTGCAACCACTTTTGCCTGAAAGCTGGCGTCCCACCGAACATGTGAGTTCAATGTTGTCATTCTAAGACCACAGGAAGTGCCCCAAAAGTGACCTCAAACTTCAAAAGGTCACCAATGTTAAGTCAATGACGGCCTTCTCATCAACTTTACTGAGGCCTTTTCAGCCATGCAAGTCCCGATTGACTTGCAACCACTTTTGCCTGAAAGCTGGCGTCCCACCGACCATGTGAGTTCAATTTTGTCATTCTAGGACCACAGGAAGTGCCCCAAAAGTGACCCCAAAGTTCAAAAGGTGGCCAATGTATGAGGAACAAATTTACTGAGGCCTTTTCAGACATGCAAGTCCCGATTGACTTGCAACCACTTTTGCCTGATAGCTGGCGTCCCACCGAACGTGTGAGTTCAATTTTGTCCTTCTCGGACCACAGGAAGTTCCCCAAAAGTGACCCCAAAGTTCAAAAGGTCACCAATGTTATGTCAATGACGGCCTTCTCATCAACTTTACTGAGGACTTTTCAGCCATGCAAGTCCCGATTGACTTGCAACCACTTTTGCCTGAAAGCTGGCGTCCCACCGAACATGTGAGTTCAAAGTTGTCATCCTAGGACCACAGGAAGTGCCCCAAAAGTGACCCCAAAGTTCAAAAGGTCACCAATGTTAAGTCAATGACGGCCTTCTCATCAACTTTACTGAGGCCTTTTCAGCCATGCAATGTCCCACTTTAATTGCAGTTTGGATGGAGAAACAGTGTTTTATCTGCCAAGATGCTTTTTATAGGTGGAATCACTGTTTTATGTGGCAAAACGCTGTTTTGGGCTAGAAACAGCGTTTTTTGCCGTTAAAGGCTGTTTGGATGGAGAAACAGTGTTTTATCTGCCAAAATGCTGTTTATAGGTGGATTCACTGTTTTATGTGGCAAAATGCTGTTTCTGGCTGCAAACAGCGTTTTTTGCCTCTAAAGGTTGTTTAGAGGTCAGAATCACTGTTTTATGTGGCAAAACACTGTTTTAGGCTGGAAACAGTGTTTTTTGCCGTTAAAGGCTGTTTGGATGGAGAAACAGTGTTTTATCTGCCAAAATGCTGTTTATAGGTGGATTCACTGTTTTATGTGGCAAAATGCTGTTTCTGGCTGGAAACAGCGTTTTTTGCCTCTAAAGGTTGTTTAGAGGTCAGAATCACTGTTTTATGTGGCAAAACACTGTTTTTGGCTGGAAACAGCGTTTTTTGCCGTTAAAGGCTGTTTGGATGGAGAAACAGTGTTTTATCTGCCAAAATGCTGTTTATAGGTGGATTCACTGTTTTATGTGGCAAAATGCTGTTTCTGGCTGCAAACAGCGTTTTTTGCCTCTAAAGGTTGTTTAGAGGTCAGAATCACTGTTTTATGTGGCAAAACACTGTTTTAGGCTGGAAACAGCGTTTTTTGCCGTTAAAGGCTGTTTGGATGGAGAAACAGTGTTTTATCTGCCAAAATGCTGTTTATAGGTGGTTTCACTGTTTTATGTGGCAAAATGCTGTTTCTGGCTGGAAACAGCGTTTTTTGCCTTTAAAGGTTGTTTAGAGGTCAGAATCACTGTTTTATGTGGCAAAACACTGTTTTAGGCTGGAAACAGCGTTTTTTGCCGTTAAAGGCTGTTTGGATGGAGAAACAGTGTTTTATCTGCCAAAATGCTGTTTATAGGTGGAATCACTGTTTTATGTGGCAAAATGCTGTTTGGAGAGAGAAACACTATTTTATGTGGCAAAATGCTGTTTTGTGGTGGAATCACTGTTTTATGTGGCAAAACGCTGTTTTGGGCTAGAAACAGCGTTTTTTGCCGTTAAAGGCTGTTTGGATGGAGAAACAGTGTTTTATCTGCCAAAATGCTGTTTATAGGTGGAATCACTGTTTTATGTGGCAAAATGCTGTTTGGAGAGAGAAACACTATTTTATGTGGCAAAATGCTGTTTTGTGGTGGAATCACTGTTTTATGTGGCAAAACGCTGTTTTGGGCTAGAAACAGCGTTTTTTGCCGTTAAAGGCTGTTTGGATGGAGAAACAGTGTTTTATCTGCCAAAATGCTGTTTATAGGTGGATTCACTGTTTTATGTGGCAAAATGCTGTTTCTGGCTGCAAACAGCGTTTTTTGCCTCTAAAGGTTGTTTAGAGGTCAGAATCACTGTTTTATGTGGCAAAACACTGTTTTAGGCTGGAAACAGCGTTTTTTGCCGTTAAAGGCTGTTTGGATGGAGAAACAGTGTTTTATCTGCCAAAATGCTGTTTATAGGTGGATTCACTGTTTTATGTGGCAAAATGCTGTTTCTGGCTGGAAACAGCGTTTTTGCCTCTAAAGGTTGTTTAGAGGTCAGAATCACTGTTTTATGTGGCAAAACACTGTTTTAGGCTGGAAACAGCGTTTTTTGCCGTTAAAGGCTGTTTGGATGGAGAAACAGTGTTTTATCTGCCAAAATGCTGTTTATAGGTGGAATCACTGTTTTATGTGGCAAAATGCTGTTTGGAGAGAGAAACACTATTTTATGTGGCAAAATGCTGTTTTGTGGTGGAATCACTGTTTTATGTGGCAAAACGCTGTTTTGGGCTAGAAACAGCGTTTTTTGCCGTTAAAGGCTGTTTGGATGGAGAAACAGTGTTTTATCTGCCAAAATGCTGTTTATAGGTGGATTCACTGTTTTATGTGGCAAAATGCTGTTTCTGGCTGCAAACAGCGTTTTTTGCCTCTAAAGGTTGTTTAGAGGTCAGAATCACTGTTTTATGTGGCAAAACACTGTTTTAGGCTGGAAACAGCGTTTTTTGCCGTTAAAGGCTGTTTGGATGGAGAAACAGTGTTTTATCTGCCAAAATGCTGTTTATAGGTGGATTCACTGTTTTATGTGGCAAAATGCTGTTTCTGGCTGGAAACAGCGTTTTTTGCCTCTAAAGGTTGTTTAGAGGTCAGAATCACTGTTTTATGTGGGAAAACACTGTTTTAGGCTGGAAACAGCGTTTTTTGCCGTTAAAGGCTGTTTGGATGGAGAAACAGTGTTTTATCTGCCAAAATGCTGTTTATAGGTGGAATCACTGTTTTATGTGGCAAAATGCTGTTTGGAGAGAGAAACACTATTTTATGTGGCAAAATGCTGTTTTGTGGTGGAATCACTGTTTTATGTGGCAAAACGCTGTTTTGGGCTAGAAACAGCGTTTTTTGCCGTTAAAGGCTGTTTGGATGGAGAAACAGTGTTTTATCTGCCAAAATGCTGTTTATAGGTGGATTCACTGTTTTATGTGGCAAAATGCTGTTTCTGGCTGCAAACAGCGTTTTTTACCTCTAAAGGTTGTTTAGAGGTCAGAATCACTGTTTTATGTGGCAAAACACTGTTTTAGGCTGGAAACAGCGTTTTTTGCCGTTAAAGGCTGTTTGGATGGAGAAACAGTGTTTTATCTGCCAAAATGCTGTTTATAGGTGGATTCACTGTTTTATGTGGCAAAATGCTGTTTCTGGCTGGAAACAGCGTTTTTTGCCTCTAAAGGTTGTTTAGAGGTCAGAATCACTGTTTTATGTGGGAAAACACTGTTTTAGGCTGGAAACAGCGTTTTTTCCGTTAAAGGCTGTTTGGATGGAGAAACAGTGTTTTATCTGCCAAAATGCTGTTTATAGGTGGAATCACTGTTTTATGTGGCAAAATGCTGTTTGGAGAGAGAAACACTGTTTTATGTGGCAAAATGCTGTTTTGTGGTGGAATCACTGTTTTATGTGGCAAAACGCTGTTTTGGGCTAGAAACAGCGTTTTTTGCCGTTAAAGGCTGTTTGGATGGAGAAACAGTGTTTTATCTGCCAAAATGCTGTTTATAGGTGGATTCACTGTTTTATGTGGCAAAATGCTGTTTCTGGCTGCAAACAGCGTTTTTTGCCTCTAAAGGTTGTTTAGAGGTCAGAATCACTGTTTTATGTGGGAAAACACTGTTTTAGGCTGGAAACAGCGTTTTTTCCGTTAAAGGCTGTTTGGATGGAGAAACAGTGTTTTATCTGCCAAAATGCTGTTTATAGGTGGAATCACTGTTTTATGTGGCAAAATGCTGTTTGGAGAGAGAAACACTGTTTTATGTGGCAAAATGCTGTTTTGTGGTGGAATCACTGTTTTATGTGGCAAAACGCTGTTTTGGGCTAGAAACAGCGTTTTTTGCCGTTAAAGGCTGTTTGGATGGAGAAACAGTGTTTTATCTGCCAAAATGCTGTTTATAGGTGGATTCACTGTTTTATGTGGCAAAATGCTGTTTCTGGCTGCAAACAGCGTTTTTTACCTCTAAAGGTTGTTTAGAGGTCAGAATCACTGTTTTATGTGGCAAAACACTGTTTTAGGCTGGAAACAGCGTTTTTTGCCGTTAAAGGCTGTTTGGATGGAGAAACAGTGTTTTATCTGCCAAAATGCTGTTTATAGGTGGATTCACTGTTTTATGTGGCAAAATGCTGTTTCTGGCTGGAAACAGCGTTTTTTGCCTCTAAAGGTTGTTTAGAGGTCAGAATCACTGTTTTATGTGGGAAAACACTGTTTTAGGCTGGAAACAGCGTTTTTTGCCGTTAAAGGCTGTTTGGATGGAGAAACAGTGTTTTATCTGCCAAAATGCTGTTTATAGGTGGAATCACTGTTTTATGTGGCAAAATGCTGTTTGGAGAGAGAAACACTGTTTTATGTGGCAAAATGCTGTTTGGAGAGAGAAACACTGTTTTATGTGGCAAAATGCTGTTTCTGGCTGGAAACAGCGTTTTTTGCCTCTAAAGGTTGTTTAGAGGTCAGAATCACTGTTTTATGTGGGAAAACACTGTTTTAGGCTGGAAACAGCGTTTTTTGCCGTTAAAGGCTGTTTGGATGGAGAAACAGTGTTTTATCTGCCAAAATGCTGTTTATAGGTGGAATCACTGTTTTATGTGGCAAAATGCTGTTTGGAGAGAGAAACACTGTTTTATGTGGCAAAATGCTGTTTTGTAGTGGAATCACTGTTTTATGTGGCAAAACGCTGTTTTTGTCTAGAAACAGCGTTTTTTGCCGTTAAAGGCTGTTTGGATGGAGAAACAGTGTTTTATCTGCCAAAATGCTGTTTATAGGTGGATTCACTGTTTTATGTGGCAAAATGCTGTTTCTGGCTGCAAACAGCGTTTTTTGCCTATAAAGGTTGTTTAGAGGTCAGAATCACTGTTTTATGTGGCAAAACACTGTTTTAGGCTGGAAACAGCGTTTTTTGCTGTTAAAGGCTGTTTGGATGGAGAAACAGTGTTTTATCTGCCAAAATGCTGTTTATAGGTGGATTCACTGTTTTATGTGGCAAAATGCTGTTTCTGGCTGGAAACAGCGTTTTTTGCCTCTAAAGGTTGTTTAGAGGTCAGAATCACTGTTTTATGTGGGAAAAAACTGTTTTAGGCTGGAAACAGCGTTTTTTGCCGTTAAAGGCTGTTTGGATGGAGAAACAGTGTTTTATCTGCCAAAATGCTGTTTATAGGTGGAATCACTGTTTTATGTGGCAAAATGCTGTTTGGAGAGAGAAACACTGTTTTATGTGGCAAAATGCTGTTTTGTGGTGGAATCACTGTTTTATGTGGCAAAACGCTGTTTTGGGCTAGAAACAGCGTTTTTTGCCGTTAAAGGCTGTTTGGATGGAGAAACAGTGTTTTATCTGCCAAAATGCTGTTTATAGGTGGATTCACTGTTTTATGTGGCAAAATGCTGTTTCTGGCTGCAAACAGCGTTTTTTGCCTCTAAAGGTTGTTTAGAGGTCAGAATCACTGTTTTATGTGGCAAAACACTGTTTTAGGCTGGAAACAGCGTTTTTTGCCGTTAAAGGCTGTTTGGATGGAGAAACAGTGTTTTATCTGCCAAAATGCTGTTTATAGGTGGATTCACTGTTTTATGTGGCAAAATGCTGTTTCTGGCTGGAAACAGCGTTTTTTGCCTCTAAAGGTTGTTTAGAGGTCAGAATCACTGTTTTATGTGGGAAAAAACTGTTTTAGGCTGGAAACAGCGTTTTTTGCCGTTAAAGGCTGTTTGAATGGAGAAACAGTGTTTTATCTGCCAAAATGCTGTTTATAGGTGGAATCACTGTTTTATGTGGCAAAATGCTGTTTGGAGAGAGAAACACTATTTTATGTGGCAAAATGCTGTTTTGTGGTGGAATCACTGTTTTATGTGGCAAAACGCTGTTTTGGGCTAGAAACAGCGTTTTTTGCCGTTAAAGGCTGTTTGGATGGAGAAACAGTGTTTTATCTGCCAAAATGCTGTTTATAGGTGGATTCACTGTTTTATGTGGCAAAATGCTGTTTCTGGCTGCAAACAGCGTTTTTTGCCTCTAAAGGTTGTTTAGAGGTCAAAATCACTGTTTTATGTGGCAAAACACTGTTTTAGGCTGGAAACAGCGTTTTTTGCCGTTAAAGGCTGTTTGGATGGAGAAACAGTGTTTTATCTGCCAAAATGCTGTTTATAGGTGGATTCACTGTTTTATGTGGCAAAATGCTGTTTCTGGCTGGAAACAGCGTTTTTTGCCTCTAAAGGTTGTTTAGAGGTCAGAATCACTGTTTTATGTGGGAAAACACTGTTTTAGGCTGGAAACAGCGTTTTTTGCCGTTAAAGGCTGTTTGGATGGAGAAACAGTGTTTTATCTGCCAAAATGCTGTTTATAGGTGGAATCACTGTTTTATGTGGCAAAATGCTGTTTGGAGAGAGAAACACTGTTTTATGTGGCAAAATGCTGTTTTGTGGTGGAATCACTGTTTTATGTGGCAAAACGCTGTTTTGGGCTAGAAACAGCGTTTTTTGCCGTTAAAGGCTGTTTGGATGGAGAAACAGTGTTTTATCTGCCAAAATGCTGTTTATAGGTGGAATCACTGTTTTATGTGGCAAAATGCTGTTTGGAGAGAGAAACACTGTTTTATGTGGCAAAATGCTGTTTTGTGGTGGAATCACTGTTTTATGTGGCAAAATGCTGTTTTGGGGTGGAATGACTGTTTTATGTGGCAAAATGCTGTTTGGAGAGAGAAACACTGTTTTATGTGGCAAAATGCTGTTTGGAGACAGAAACATTGTTTTATGTGGCAAAATGCTGTTTTGTGGTGGAATCACTGTTTTATGTGGCAAAATGCTGTTTTGGGGTGGAATGACTGTTTTATGTGGCCAAATGCTGTTTGGAGAGAGAAACACTGTTTTATGTGGCAAAATGCTGTTTGGAGAGAGAAACACTGTTTTATGTGGCAAAATGCTGTTTTGTGGTGGAATGACTGTTTTATGTGGCAAAATGCTGTTTTGGGGTGGAATGACTGTTTTATGTGGCCAAATGCTGTTTGGAGAGAGAAACACTGTTTTATGTGGCAAAATGCTGTTTGGAGAGAGAAACACTGTTTTATGTGGCAAAATGCTGTTTTGTGGTGGAATGACTGTTTTATGTGGCAAAATGCTGTTTTGGGGTGGAATGACTGTTTTATGTGGCAAAATGCTGTTTGGAGAGAGAAACACTGTTTTATGTGGCAAAATGCTGTTTGGAGAGAGAAACACTATTTTATGTGGCAAAATGCTGTTTTGTGGTGGAATCACTGTTTTATGTGGCAAAACGCTGTTTTGGGCTGGAAACAGCGTTTTTTGCCGTTAAAGGCTGTTTGGATGGAGAAACAGTATTTTATCTGCCACAATGCTGTTTATAGGTGGATTCACTGTTTTATGTGGCAAAATGCTGTTTCTGGCTGGAAACAGCGTTTTTTGCCTCTAAAAGTTGTTTGGAGGTCAGAATCACTGTTTTATGTGGCAAAACGCTGTTTTAGGCTGGAAACAGCGTTTTTTGCCGTTAAAGGCTGTTTGGATGGAGAAACAGTGTTTTATCTGCCAAAATGCTGTTTATAGGTGGAATCACTGTTTTACGTGGCAAAATGCTGTTTGGAGAGAGAAACACTGTTTTATGTGGCAAAATGCTGTTTGGAGAGAGAAACACTATTTTATGTGGCAAAATGCTGTTTTGTGGTGGAATCACTGTTTTATGTGGCAAAACGCTGTTTCTGGCTGGAAACAGCGTTTTTTGCCTCTAAAAGTTGTTTGGAGGCAGAATCACTGTTTTATGTGGCAAAACGCTGTTTGGAAAGAGAAACACTATTTTATGTGGTAAAATGCTGTTTTGTGGTGGAATCACTGTTTTATGTGGCAAAACGCTGTGTGCCCCAAAAGTGACCCCAAAGTTCAAAAGGTCACCAATGTTAAGTCAATGACGGCCTTCTCATCAACTTTACTGAGGCCTTTTCAGCCATGCAAGTCCCGATTTACTTGAAACCACTTTTGCCTGAAAGCTGGCCACCCACCGAACGAGTGAGTCCAATTTTGTCCTTCTCGGACCACAGGAAGTGCCCCAAAAGTGACCTCAAACTTCAAAAGGTCACCAATGTTAAGTCAATGACGGCCTTCTCATCAACTTTACTGAGGCCTTTTCAGCCATGCAAGTCCCGATTGACTTGCAACCACTTTTGCCTGAAAGCTGGCGTCCCACCGACCATGTGAGTTCAATTTTGTCATTCTAGGACCACAGGAAGTGCCCCAAAAGTGACCCCAAAGTTCAACAGGTGGCCAATGTATGAGGAACAAATTTACTGAGGCCTTTTCAGACATGCAAGTCCCGATTGACTTGCAACCACTTTTGCCTGATAGCTGGCGTCCCACCGAACGTGTGAGTTCAATTTTGTCCTTCTCGGACCACAGGAAGTTCCCCAAAAGTGACCCCAAAGTTCAAAAGGTCACCAATGTTAAGTCAATGACGGCCTTCTCATCAACTTTACTGAGGCCTTTTCAGCCATGCAAGTCCCGATTGACTTGCAACCACTTTTGCCTGAAAGCTGGTGTCCCACCGAACATGTGAGTTCAAAGTTGTCATCCTAGGACCACAGGAAGTGCCCCAAAAGTGACCCCAAAGTTCAAAAGGTCACCAATGTTAAGTCAATGACGGCCTTCTCATCAACTTTACTGAGGCCTTTTCAGCCATGCAAGTCCCGATTTACTTGAAACCACTTTTGCCTGAAAGCTGGCCACCCACCGAACGAGTGAGTCCAATTTTGTCCTTCTAGGACCACAGGAAGTGCCCCAAAAGTGACCCCAAAGTTCAAAAGGTCACCAATGTTAAGTCAATGACGGCCTTCTCATCAACTTTACTGAGGCCTTTTCAGCCATGCAAGTCCCGATTGACTTGCAACCACTTTTGCCTGAAAGCTGGCGTCCCACCGAACATGTGAGTTCAAAGTTGTCATCCTAGGACCACAGGAAGTGCCCCAAAAGTGACCCCAAAGTTCAAAAGTTGGCCAATGTATGAGGAACAAATTTACTGAGGCCTTTTCAGCCATGCAAGTCCCGATTGACTTGCAACCACTTTTGCCTGATAGCTGGCGTCCCACCGAACGTGTGAGTTCAATTTTGTCCTTCTCGGACCACAGGAAGTGCCCCAAAAGTGACCCCAAAGTTCAAAAGGTCACAAATGTTAAGTCAATGACGGCCTTTTCATACACTTTAATGAGGCCTTTTCAGCCATGCAAGTCCCGATTGACTTGCAACCACTCTTGCCTGAAAGCTGGCCACCCACCGAACGAGTGAGTCCAATTTTGTCCTTCTAGGACCACAGGAAGTGCCCCAAAAGTGACCCCAAAGTTCAAAAGGTCACCAATGTTAAGTCAATGACGGCCTTCTCATCAACTTTACTGAGGCCTTTTCAGCCATGCAAGTCCCGATTTACTTGAAACCACTTTTGCCTGAAAGCTGGCCACCCACCGAACGAGTGAGTCCAATTTTGTCCTTCTAGGACCACAGGAAGTGCCCCAAAAGTGACCCCAAAGTTCAAAAGGTCACCAATGTTAAGTCAATGACGGCCTTCTCATCAACTTTACTGAGGCCTTTTCAGCCATGCAAGTCCCGATTGACTTGCAACCACTTTTGCCTGAAAGCTGGCGTCCCACCGAACATGTGAGTTCAAAGTTGTCATCCTAGGACCACAGGAAGTGCCCCAAAAGTGACCCCAAAGTTCAAAAGTTGGCCAATGTATGAGGAACAAATTTACTGAGGCCTATTCAGCCATGCAAGTCCCGATTGACTTGCAACCACTTTTGCCTGATAGCTGGCGTCGCACCGAACGTGTGAGTTCAATTTTGTCCTTCTCGGACCACAGGAAGTGCCCCAAAAGTGACCCCAAAGTTCAAAAGGTCACCAATGTTAAGTCAATGACGGCCTTTTCATACACTTTACTGAGGCCTTTTCAGCCATGCAAGTCCCGATTGACTTGCAACCACTCTTGCCTGAAAGCTGGCCACCCACCGAACGAGTGAGTCCAATTTTGTCCTTCTAGGACCACAGGAAGTGCCCCAAAAGTGACCCCAAATTTCAAAAGGTCACCAATGTTAAGTCAATGACGGCCTTCTCATCAACTTTACTGAGGCCTTTTCAGCCATGCAAGTCCCGATTTACTTGAAACCACTTTTGCCTGAAAGCTGGCCACCCACCGAACGAGTGAGTCCAATTTTGTCCTTCTAGGACCACAGGAAGTGCCCCAAAAGTGACCCCAAAGTTCAAAAGGTCACCAATGTTAAGTCAATGACGGCCTTCTCATCAACTTTACTGAGGCCTTTTCAGCCATGCAAGTCCCGATTGACTTGCAACCACTTTTGCCTGAAAGCTGGCGTCCCACCGAACATGTGAGTTCAAAGTTGTCATCCTAGGACCACAGGAAGTGCCCCAAAAGTGACCCCAAAGTTCAAAAGTTGGCCAATGTATGAGGAACAAATTTACTGAGGCCTTTTCAGCCATGCAAGTCCCGATTGACTTGCAACCACTTTTGCCTGATAGCTGGCGTCCCACCGAACGTGTGAGTTCAATTTTGTCCTTCTCGGACCACAGGAAGTGCCCCAAAAGTGACCCCAAAGTTCAAAAGGTCACCAATGTTAAGTCAATGACGGCCTTTTCATACACTTTACTGAGGCCTTTTCAGCCATGCAAGTCCCGATTGACTTGCAACCACTCTTGCCTGAAAGCTGGCCACCCACCGAACGAGTGAGTCCAATTTTGTCCTTCTAGGACCACAGGAAGTGCCCCAAAAGTGACCCCAAAGTTCAAAAGGTCACCAATGTTAAGTCAATGACGGCCTTCTCATCAACTTTACTGAGGCCTTTTCAGCCATGCAAGTCCCGATTTACTTGAAACCACTTTTGCCTGAAAGCTGGCGTCCCACCGAACATGTGAGTTCAAAGTTGTCATCCTAGGACCACAGGAAGTGCCCCAAAAGTGACCCCAAAGTTCAAAAGTTGGCCAATGTATGAGGAACAAATTTACTGAGGCCTATTCAGCCATGCAAGTCCCGATTGACTTGCAACCACTTTTGCCTGATAGCTGGCGTCGCACCGAACGTGTGAGTTCAATTTTGTCCTTCTCGGACCACAGGAAGTGCCCCAAAAGTGACCCCAAAGTTCAAAAGGTCACCAATGTTAAGTCAATGACGGCCTTTTCATACACTTTACTGAGGCCTTTTCAGCCATGCAAGTCCCGATTGACTTGCAACCACTCTTGCCTGAAAGCTGGCCACCCACCGAACGAGTGAGTCCAATTTTGTCCTTCTAGGACCACAGGAAGTGCCCCAAAAGTGACCCCAAAGTTCAAAAGGTCACCAATGTTAAGTCAATGACGGCCTTCTCATCAACTTTACTGAGGCCTTTTCAGCCATGCAAGTCCCGATTTACTTGAAACCACTTTTGCCTGAAAGCTGGCCACCCACCGAACGAGTGAGTCCAATTTTGTCCTTCTAGGACCACAGGAAGTGCCCCAAAAGTGACCCCAAAGTTCAAAAGGTCACCAATGTTAAGTCAATGACGGCCTTCTCATCAACTTTACTGAGGCCTTTTCAGCCATGCAAGTCCCGATTGACTTGCAACCACTTTTGCCTGAAAGCTGGCGTCCCACCGAACATGTGAGTTCAAAGTTGTCATCCTAGGACCACAGGAAGTGCCCCAAAAGTGACCCCAAAGTTCAAAAGTTGGCCAATGTATGAGGAACAAATTTACTGAGGCCTTTTCAGCCATGCAAGTCCCGATTGACTTGCAACCACTTTTGCCTGATAGCTGGCGTCCCACCGAACGTGTGAGTTCAATTTTGTCCTTCTCGGACCACAGGAAGTGCCCCAAAAGTGACCCCAAAGTTCAAAAGGTCACCAATGTTAAGTCAATGACGGCCTTTTCATACACTTTACTGAGGCCTTTTCAGCCATGCAAGTCCCGATTGACTTGCAACCACTCTTGCCTGAAAGCTGGCCACCCACCGAACGAGTGAGTCCAATTTTGTCCTTCTAGGACCACAGGAAGTGCCCCAAAAGTGACCCCAAAGTTCAAAAGGTCACCAATGTTAAGTCAATGACGGCCTTCTCATCAACTTTACTGAGGCCTTTTCAGCCATGCAAGTCCCGATTTACTTGAAACCACTTTTGCCTGAAAGCTGGCCACCCACCGAACGAGTGAGTCCAATTTTGTCCTTCTAGGACCACAGGAAGTGCCCCAAAAGTGACCCCAAAGTTCAAAAGGTCACCAATGTTAAGTCAATGACGGCCTTCTCATCAACTTTACTGAGGCCTTTTCAGCCATGCAAGTCCCGATTGACTTGCAACCACTTTTGCCTGAAAGCTGGCGTCCCACCGAACATGTGAGTTCAAAGTTGTCATCCTAGGACCACAGGAAGTGCCCCAAAAGTGACCCCAAAGTTCAAAAGTTGGCCAATGTATGAGGAACAAATTTACTGAGGCCTTTTCAGCCATGCAAGTCCCGATTGACTTGCAACCACTTTTGCCTGATAGCTGGCGTCCCACCGAACGTGTGAGTTCAATTTTGTCCTTCTCGGACCACAGGAAGTGCCCCAAAAGTGACCCCAAAGTTCAAAAGGTCACCAATGTTAAGTCAATGACGGCCTTTTCATACACTTTACTGAGGCCTTTTCAGCCATGCAAGTCCCGATTGACTTGCAACCACTCTTGCCTGAAAGCTGGCCACCCACCGAACGAGTGAGTCCAATTTTGTCCTTCTAGGACCACAGGAAGTGCCCCAAAAGTGACCCCAAAGTTCAAAAGGTCACCAATGTTAAGTCAATGACGGCCTTCTCATCAACTTTACTGAGGCCTTTTCAGCCATGCAAGTCCCGATTTACTTGAAACCACTTTTGCCTGAAAGCTGGCCACCCACCGAACGAGTGAGTCCAATTTTGTCCTTCTAGGACCACAGGAAGTGCCCCAAAAGTGACCCCAAAGTTCAAAAGGTCACCAATGTTAAGTCAATGACGGCCTTCTCATCAACTTTACTGAGGCCTTTTCAGCCATGCAAGTCCCGATTGACTTGCAACCACTTTTGCCTGAAAGCTGGCGTCCCACCGACCATGTGAGTTCAATTTTGTCATTCTAGGACCACAGGAAGTGCCCCAAAAGTGACCCCAAAGTTCAAAAGGTGGCCAATGTATGAGGAACAAATTTACTGAGGCCTTTTCAGACATGCAAGTCCCGATTGACTTGCAACCACTTTTGCCTGATAGCTGGCGTCCCACCGAACGTGTGAGTTCAATTTTGTCCTTCTCGGACCACAGGAAGTTCCCCAAAAGTGACCCCAAAGTTCAAAAGGTCACCAATGTTAAGTCAATGACGGCCTTCTCATCAACTTTACTGAGGCCTTTTCAGCCATGCAAGTCCCGATTGACTTGCAACCACTTTTGCCTGAAAGCTGGCGTCCCACCGAACATGTGAGTTCAAAGTTGTCATCCTAGGACCACAGGAAGTGCCCCAAAAGTGACCCCAAAGTTCAAAAGTTGGCCAATGTATGAGGAACAAATTTACTGAGGCCTTTTCAGCCATGCAAGTCCCGATTGACTTGCAACCACTTTTGCCTGATAGCTGGCGTCGCACCGAACGTGTGAGTTCAATTTTGTCCTTCTCGGACCACAGGAAGTGCCCCAAAAGTGACCCCAAAGTTCAAAAGGTCACCAATGTTAAGTCAATGACGGCCTTTTCATACACTTTACTGAGGCCTTTTCAGCCATGCAAGTCCCGATTGACTTGCAACCACTCTTGCCTGAAAGCTGGCCACCCACCGAACGAGTGAGTCCAATTTTGTCCTTCTAGGACCACAGGAAGTGCCCCAAAAGTGACCCCAAAGTTCAAAAGGTCACCAATGTTAAGTCAATGACGGCCTTCTCATCAACTTTACTGAGGCCTTTTCAGCCATGCAAGTCCCGATTTACTTGCAACCACTTTTGCCTGAAAGCTGGCCACCCACCGAACGAGTGAGTCCAATTTTGTCCTTCTAGGACCACAGGAAGTGCCCCAAAAGTGACCCCAAAGTTCAAAAGGTCACCAATGTTAAGTCAATGACGGCCTTCTCATCAACTTTACTGAGGCCTTTTCAGCCATGCAAGTCCCGATTGACTTGCAACCACTTTTGCCTGAAAGCTGGCGTCCCACCGAACATGTGAGTTCAAAGTTGTCATCCTAGGACCACAGGAAGTGCCCCAAAAGTGACCCCAAAGTTCAAAAGTTGGCCAATGTATGAGGAACAAATTTACTGAGGCCTTTTCAGCCATGCAAGTCCCGATTGACTTGCAACCACTTTTGCCTGATAGCTGGCGTCGCACCGAACGTGTGAGTTCAATTTTGTCCTTCTCGGACCACAGGAAGTGCCCCAAAAGTGACCCCAAAGTTCAAAAGGTCACCAATGTTAAGTCAATGACGGCCTTTTCATACACTTTACTGAGGCCTTTTCAGCCATGCAAGTCCCGATTGACTTGCAACCACTCTTGCCTGAAAGCTGGCCACCCACCGAACGAGTGAGTCCAATTTTGTCCTTCTAGGACCACAGGAAGTGCCCCAAAAGTGACCCCAAAGTTCAAAAGGTCACCAATGTTAAGTCAATGACGGCCTTCTCATCAACTTTACTGAGGCCTTTTCAGCCATGCAAGTCCCGATTTACTTGCAACCACTTTTGCCTGAAAGCTGGCCACCCACCGAACGAGTGAGTCCAATTTTGTCCTTCTAGGACCACAGGAAGTGCCCCAAAAGTGACCCCAAAGTTCAAAAGGTCACCAATGTTAAGTCAATGACGGCCTTCTCATCAACTTTACTGAGGCCTTTTCAGCCATGCAAGTCCCGATTGACTTGCAGCCACTTTTGCCTGAAAGCTGGCGTCCCACCGAACATGTGAGTTCAAAGTTGTCATCCTAGGACCACAGGAAGTGCCCCAAAAGTGACCCCAAAGTTCAAAAGTTGGCCAATGTATGAGGAACAAATTTACTGAGGCCTTTTCAGCCATGCAAGTCCCGATTGACTTGCAACCACTTTTGCCTGATAGCTGGCGTCCCACCGAACGTGTGAGTTCAATTTTGTCCTTCTCGGACCACAGGAAGTGCCCCAAAAGTGACCCCAAAGTTCAAAAGGTCACCAATGTTAAGTCAATGACGGCCTTTTCATACACTTTACTGAGGCCTTTTCAGCCATGCAAGTCCCGATTGACTTGCAACCACTCTTGCCTGAAAGCTGGCCACCCACCGAACGAGTGAGTCCAATTTTGTCCTTCTAGGACCACAGGAAGTGCCCCAAAAGTGACCC
This sequence comes from Centroberyx gerrardi, assembly GCF_048128805.1. Lineage (NCBI taxonomy): Eukaryota > Metazoa > Chordata > Actinopteri > Beryciformes > Berycidae > Centroberyx > Centroberyx gerrardi. The sequence continues at coordinate 115,362 of NW_027605200.1, forward strand.
CAAAGTTCAAAAGGTCACCAATGTTAAGTCAATGACGGCCTTCTCATCAACTTTACTGAGGCCTTTTCAGCCATGCAAGTCCCGATTGACTTGCAACCACTTTTGCCTGAAAGCTGGCGTCCCACCGAACATGTGAGTTCAAAGTTGTCATCCTAGGACCACAGGAAGTTCCCCAAAAGTGACCCCAAAGTTCAAAAGTTGGCCAATGTATGAGGAACAAATTTACTGAGGCCTTTTCAGCCATGCAAGTCCCGATTGACTTGCAACCACTTTTGCCTGATAGCTGGCGTCCCACCGAACGTGTGAGTTCAATTTTGTCCTTCTCGGACCACAGGAAGTGCCCCAAAAGTGACCCCAAAGTTCAAAAGGTCACCAATGTTAAGTCAATGACGGCCTTTTCATACACTTTACTGAGGCCTTTTCAGCCATGCAAGTCCCGATTGACTTGCAACCACTCTTGCCTGAAAGCTGGCCACCCACCGAACGAGTGAGTCCAATTTTGTCCTTCTAGGACCACAGGAAGTGCCCCAAAAGTGACCCCAAAGTTCAAAAGGTCACCAATGTTAAGTCAATGACGGCCTTCTCATCAACTTTACTGAGGCCTTTTCAGCCATGCAAGTCCCGATTGACTTGCAACCACTTTTGCCTGAAAGCTGGCGTCCCACCGAACATGTGAGTTCAAAGTTGTCATCCTAGGACCACAGGAAGTTCCCCAAAAGTGACCCCAAAGTTCAAAAGGTCACCAATGTTAAGTCAATGACGGCCTTCTCATCAACTTTACTGAGGCCTTTTCAGCCATGCAAGTCCCGATTGACTTGCAACCACTTTTGCCTGAAAGCTGGCGTCCCACCGAACATGTGAGTTCAAAGTTGTCATCCTAGGACCACAGGAAGTGCCCCAAAAGTGACCCCAAAGTTCAAAAGTTGGCCAATGTATGAGGAACAAATTTACTGAGGCCTTTTCAGCCATGCAAGTCCCGATTGACTTGCAACCACTTTTGCCTGATAGCTGGCGTCCCACCGAACGTGTGAGTTCAATTTTGTCCTTCTCGGACCACAGGAAGTGCCCCAAAAGTGACCCCAAAGTTCAAAAGGTCACCAATGTTAAGTCAATGACGGCCTTTTCATACACTTTACTGAGGCCTTTTCAGCCATGCAAGTCCCGATTGACTTGCAACCACTCTTGCCTGAAAGCTGGCCACCCACCGAACGAGTGAGTCCAATTTTGTCCTTCTAGGACCACAGGAAGTGCCCCAAAAGTGACCCCAAAGTTCAAAAGGTCACCAATGTTAAGTCAATGACGGCCTTCTCATCAACTTTACTGAGGCCTTTTCAGCCATGCAAGTCCCGATTGACTTGCAACCACTTTTGCCTGAAAGCTGGCGTCCCACCGAACATGTGAGTTCAAAGTTGTCATCCTAGGACCACAGGAAGTTCCCCAAAAGTGACCCCAAAATTCAAAAGTTGGCCAATGTATGAGGAACAAATTTACTGAGGCCTTTTCAGCCATGCAAGTCCCGATTGACTTGCAACCACTTTTGCCTGATAGCTGGCGTCCCACCGAACATGTGAGTTCAATTTTGTTCTTCTCGGACCACAGGAAGTGCCCCAAAAGTGACCCCAAAGTTCAAAAGGTCACCAATGTTAAGTCAATGACGGCCTTCTCATCAACTTTACTGAGGCCTTTTCAGCCATGCAAGTCCCGATTGACTTGCAACCACTCTTGCCTGAAAGCTGGCCACCCACCGAACGAGTGAGTCCAATTTTGTCCTTCTAGGACCACAGGAAGTGCCCCAAAAGTGACCCCAAAGTTCAAAAGGTCACCAATGTTAAGTCAATGACGGCCTTCTCATGAACTTTACTGAGGCCTTTTCAGCCATGCAAGTCCCGATTGACTTGCAACCACTTTTGCCTGAAAGCTGGCGTCCCACCGAACATGTGAGTTCAAAGTTGTCATCCTAGGACCACAGGAAGTGCCCCAAAAGTGACCCCAAAGTTCAAAAGTTGGCCAATGTATGAGGAACAAATTTACTGAGGCCTTTTCAGCCATGCAACTCCCGATTGACTTGCAACCACTTTTGCCTGATAGCTGGCGTCCCACCGAACGTGTGAGTTCAATTTTGTCCTTCTAGGACCACAGGAAGTGACCCAAAAGTGACCCCAAAGTTCAAAAGGTCACCAATGTTAAGTCAATGACGGCCTTCTCATCAACTTTACTGAGGCCTTTTCAGCCATGCAAGTCCCGATTTACTTGAAACCACTTTTGCCTGAAAGCTGGCCACCCACCGAACGAGTGAGTCCAATTTTGTCCTTCTAGGACCACAGGAAGTGCCCCAAAAGTGACCCCAAAGTTCAAAAGGTCACCAATGTTAAGTCAATGACGGCCTTCTCATGAACTTTACTGAGGCCTTTTCAGCCATGCAAGTCCCGATTGACTTGCAACCACTTTTGCCTGAAAGCTGGCGTCCCACCGAACATGTGAGTTCAATGTTGTCATTCTAAGACCACAGGAAGTGCCCCAAAAGTGACCTCAAACTTCAAAAGGTCACCAATGTTAAGTCAATGACGGCCTTCTCATCAACTTTACTGAGGCCTTTTCAGCCATGCAAGTCCCGATTGACTTGCAACCACTTTTGCCTGAAAGCTGGCGTCCCACCGACCATGTGAGTTCAATTTTGTCATTCTAGGACCACAGGAAGTGCCCCAAAAGTGACCCCAAAGTTCAAAAGGTGGCCAATGTATGAGGAACAAATTTACTGAGGCCTTTTCAGACATGCAAGTCCCGATTGACTTGCAACCACTTTTGCCTGATAGCTGGCGTCCCACCGAACGTGTGAGTTCAATTTTGTCCTTCTCGGACCACAGGAAGTTCCCCAAAAGTGACCCCAAAGTTCAAAAGGTCACCAATGTTATGTCAATGACGGCCTTCTCATCAACTTTACTGAGGACTTTTCAGCCATGCAAGTCCCGATTGACTTGCAACCACTTTTGCCTGAAAGCTGGCGTCCCACCGAACATGTGAGTTCAAAGTTGTCATCCTAGGACCACAGGAAGTGCCCCAAAAGTGACCCCAAAGTTCAAAAGGTCACCAATGTTAAGTCAATGACGGCCTTCTCATCAACTTTACTGAGGCCTTTTCAGCCATGCAATGTCCCACTTTAATTGCAGTTTGGATGGAGAAACAGTGTTTTATCTGCCAAGATGCTTTTTATAGGTGGAATCACTGTTTTATGTGGCAAAACGCTGTTTTGGGCTAGAAACAGCGTTTTTTGCCGTTAAAGGCTGTTTGGATGGAGAAACAGTGTTTTATCTGCCAAAATGCTGTTTATAGGTGGAATCACTGTTTTATGTGGCAAAATGCTGTTTGGAGAGAGAAACACTATTTTATGTGGCAAAATGCTGTTTTGTGGTGGAATCACTGTTTTATGTGGCAAAACGCTGTTTTGGGCTAGAAACAGCGTTTTTTGCCGTTAAAGGCTGTTTGGATGGAGAAACAGTGTTTTATCTGCCAAAATGCTGTTTATAGGTGGATTCACTGTTTTATGTGGCAAAATGCTGTTTCTGGCTGCAAACAGCGTTTTTTGCCTCTAAAGGTTGTTTAGAGGTCAGAATCACTGTTTTATGTGGCAAAACACTGTTTTAGGCTGGAAACAGCGTTTTTTGCCGTTAAAGGCTGTTTGGATGGAGAAACAGTGTTTTATCTGCCAAAATGCTGTTTATAGGTGGATTCACTGTTTTATGTGGCAAAATGCTGTTTCTGGCTGGAAACAGCGTTTTTGCCTCTAAAGGTTGTTTAGAGGTCAGAATCACTGTTTTATGTGGCAAAACACTGTTTTAGGCTGGAAACAGCGTTTTTTGCCGTTAAAGGCTGTTTGGATGGAGAAACAGTGTTTTATCTGCCAAAATGCTGTTTATAGGTGGAATCACTGTTTTATGTGGCAAAATGCTGTTTGGAGAGAGAAACACTATTTTATGTGGCAAAATGCTGTTTTGTGGTGGAATCACTGTTTTATGTGGCAAAACGCTGTTTTGGGCTAGAAACAGCGTTTTTTGCCGTTAAAGGCTGTTTGGATGGAGAAACAGTGTTTTATCTGCCAAAATGCTGTTTATAGGTGGATTCACTGTTTTATGTGGCAAAATGCTGTTTCTGGCTGCAAACAGCGTTTTTTGCCTCTAAAGGTTGTTTAGAGGTCAGAATCACTGTTTTATGTGGCAAAACACTGTTTTAGGCTGGAAACAGCGTTTTTTGCCGTTAAAGGCTGTTTGGATGGAGAAACAGTGTTTTATCTGCCAAAATGCTGTTTATAGGTGGATTCACTGTTTTATGTGGCAAAATGCTGTTTCTGGCTGGAAACAGCGTTTTTTGCCTCTAAAGGTTGTTTAGAGGTCAGAATCACTGTTTTATGTGGCAAAACACTGTTTTTGGCTGGAAACAGCGTTTTTTGCCGTTAAAGGCTGTTTGGATGGAGAAACAGTGTTTTATCTGCCAAAATGCTGTTTATAGGTGGAATCACTGTTTTATGTGGCAAAATGCTGTTTGGAGAGAGAAACACTATTTTATGTGGCAAAATGCTGTTTTGTGGTGGAATCACTGTTTTATGTGGCAAAACGCTGTTTTGGGCTAGAAACAGCGTTTTTTGCCGTTAAAGGCTGTTTGGATGGAGAAACAGTGTTTTATCTGCCAAAATGCTGTTTATAGGTGGATTCACTGTTTTATGTGGCAAAATGCTGTTTCTGGCTGCAAACAGCGTTTTTTGCCTCTAAAGGTTGTTTAGAGGTCAGAATCACTGTTTTATGTGGCAAAACACTGTTTTAGGCTAGAAACAGCGTTTTTTGCCGTTAAAGGCTGTTTGGATGGAGAAACAGTGTTTTATCTGCCAAAATGCTGTTTATAGGTGGTTTCACTGTTTTATGTGGCAAAATGCTGTTTCTGGCTGGAAACAGCGTTTTTTGCCTCTAAAGGTTGTTTAGAGGTCAGAATCACTGTTTTATGTGGCAAAACACTGTTTTAGGCTGGAAACAGCGTTTTTTGCCGTTAAAGGCTGTTTGGATGGAGAAACAGTGTTTTATCTGCCAAAATGCTGTTTATAGGTGGAATCACTGTTTTATGTGGCAAAATGCTGTTTGGCGAGAGAAACACTATTTTATGTGGCAAAATGCTGTTTTGTGGTGGAATCACTGTTTTATGTGGCAAAACGCTGTTTTGGGCTAGAAACAGCGTTTTTTGCCGTTAAAGGCTGTTTGGATGGAGAAACAGTGTTTTATCTGCCAAAATGCTGTTTATAGGTGGAATCACTGTTTTATGTGGCAAAATGCTGTTTGGAGAGAGAAACACTATTTTATGTGGCAAAATGCTGTTTTGTGGTGGAATCACTGTTTTATGTGGCAAAACGCTGTTTTGGGCTAGAAACAGCGTTTTTTGCCGTTAAAGGCTGTTTGGATGGAGAAACAGTGTTTTATCTGCCAAAATGCTGTTTATAGGTGGATTCACTGTTTTATGTGGCAAAATGCTGTTTCTGGCTGCAAACAGCGTTTTTTGCCTCTAAAGGTTGTTTAGAGGTCAGAATCACTGTTTTATGTGGCAAAACACTGTTTTAGGCTGGAAACAGCGTTTTTTGCCGTTAAAGGCTGTTTGGATGGAGAAACAGTGTTTTATCTGCCAAAATGCTGTTTATAGGTGGATTCACTGTTTTATGTGGCAAAATGCTGTTTCTGGCTGGAAACAGCGTTTTTTGCCTCTAAAGGTTGTTTAGAGGTCAGAATCACTGTTTTATGTGGCAAAACACTGTTTTAGGCTGGAAACAGCGTTTTTTGCCGTTAAAGGCTGTTTGGATGGAGAAACAGTGTTTTATCTGCCAAAATGCTGTTTATAGGTGGAATCACTGTTTTATGTGGCAAAATGCTGTTTGGAGAGAGAAACACTATTTTATGTGGCAAAATGCTGTTTTGTGGTGGAATCACTGTTTTATGTGGCAAAACGCTGTTTTGGGCTAGAAACAGCGTTTTTTGCCGTTAAAGGCTGTTTGGATGGAGAAACAGTGTTTTATCTGCCAAAATGCTGTTTATAGGTGGATTCACTGTTTTATGTGGCAAAATGCTGTTTCTGGCTGGAAACAGCGTTTTTTGCCTCTAAAGGTTGTTTAGAGGTCAGAATCACTGTTTTATGTGGGAAAACACTGTTTTAGGCTGGAAACAGCGTTTTTTGCCGTTAAAGGCTGTTTGGATGGAGAAACAGTGTTTTATCTGCCAAAATGCTGTTTATAGGTGGAATCACTGTTTTATGTGGCAAAATGCTGTTTGGAGAGAGAAACACTGTTTTATGTGGCAAAATGCTGTTTTGTGGTGGAATCACTGTTTTATGTGGCAAAACGCTGTTTTGGGCTAGAAACAGCGTTTTTTGCCGTTAAAGGCTGTTTGGATGGAGAAACAGTGTTTTATCTGCCAAAATGCTGTTTATAGGTGGATTCACTGTTTTATGTGGCAAAATGCTGTTTCTGGCTGCAAACAGCGTTTTTTACCTCTAAAGGTTGTTTAGAGGTCAGAATCACTGTTTTATGTGGCAAAACACTGTTTTAGGCTGGAAACAGCGTTTTTTGCCGTTAAAGGCTGTTTGGATGGAGAAACAGTGTTTTATCTGCCAAAATGCTGTTTATAGGTGGATTCACTGTTTTATGTGGCAAAATGCTGTTTCTGGCTGGAAACAGCGTTTTTTGCCTCTAAAGGTTGTTTAGAGGTCAGAATCACTGTTTTATGTGGGAAAACACTGTTTTAGGCTGGAAACAGCGTTTTTTGCCGTTAAAGGCTGTTTGGATGGAGAAACAGTGTTTTATCTGCCAAAATGCTGTTTATAGGTGGAATCACTGTTTTATGTGGCAAAATGCTGTTTGGAGAGAGAAACACTGTTTTATGTGGCAAAATGCTGTTTGGAGAGAGAAACACTGTTTTATGTGGCAAAATGCTGTTTCTGGCTGGAAACAGCGTTTTTTGCCTCTAAAGGTTGTTTAGAGGTCAGAATCACTGTTTTATGTGGGAAAACACTGTTTTAGGCTGGAAACAGCGTTTTTTGCCGTTAAAGGCTGTTTGGATGGAGAAACAGTGTTTTATCTGCCAAAATGCTGTTTATAGGTGGAATCACTGTTTTATGTGGCAAAATGCTGTTTGGAGAGAGAAACACTGTTTTATGTGGCAAAATGCTGTTTTGTAGTGGAATCACTGTTTTATGTGGCAAAACGCTGTTTTTGTCTAGAAACAGCGTTTTTTGCCGTTAAAGGCTGTTTGGATGGAGAAACAGTGTTTTATCTGCCAAAATGCTGTTTATAGGTGGATTCACTGTTTTATGTGGCAAAATGCTGTTTCTGGCTGCAAACAGCGTTTTTTGCCTCTAAAGGTTGTTTAGAGGTCAAAATCACTGTTTTATGTGGCAAAACACTGTTTTAGGCTGGAAACAGCGTTTTTTGCCGTTAAAGGCTGTTTGGATGGAGAAACAGTGTTTTATCTGCCAAAATGCTGTTTATAGGTGGATTCACTGTTTTATGTGGCAAAATGCTGTTTCTGGCTGGAAACAGCGTTTTTTGCCTCTAAAGGTTGTTTAGAGGTCAGAATCACTGTTTTATGTGGGAAAACACTGTTTTAGGCTGGAAACAGCGTTTTTTGCCGTTAAAGGCTGTTTGGATGGAGAAACAGTGTTTTATCTGCCAAAATGCTGTTTATAGGTGGAATCACTGTTTTATGTGGCAAAATGCTGTTTGGAGAGAGAAACACTATTTTATGTGGCAAAATGCTGTTTTGTGGTGGAATCACTGTTTTATGTGGCAAAACGCTGTTTTGGGCTAGAAACAGCGTTTTTTGCCGTTAAAGGCTGTTTGGATGGAGAAACAGTGTTTTATCTGCCAAAATGCTGTTTATAGGTGGATTCACTGTTTTATGTGGCAAAATGCTGTTTCTGGCTGCAAACAGCGTTTTTTGCCTCTAAAGGTTGTTTAGAGGTCAGAATCACTGTTTTATGTGGCAAAACACTGTTTTAGGCTAGAAACAGCGTTTTTTGCCGTTAAAGGCTGTTTGGATGGAGAAACAGTGTTTTATCTGCCAAAATGCTGTTTATAGGTGGTTTCACTGTTTTATGTGGCAAAATGCTGTTTCTGGCTGGAAACAGCGTTTTTTGCCTCTAAAGGTTGTTTAGAGGTCAGAATCACTGTTTTATGTGGCAAAACACTGTTTTAGGCTGGAAACAGCGTTTTTTGCCGTTAAAGGCTGTTTGGATGGAGAAACAGTGTTTTATCTGCCAAAATGCTGTTTATAGGTGGAATCACTGTTTTATGTGGCAAAATGCTGTTTGGAGAGAGAAACACTATTTTATGTGGCAAAATGCTGTTTTGTGGTGGAATCACTGTTTTATGTGGCAAAACGCTGTTTTGGGCTAGAAACAGCGTTTTTTGCCGTTAAAGGCTGTTTGGATGGAGAAACAGTGTTTTATCTGCCAAAATGCTGTTTATAGGTGGAATCACTGTTTTATGTGGCAAAATGCTGTTTGGAGAGAGAAACACTGTTTTATGTGGCAAAATGCTGTTTTGTGGTGGAATCACTGTTTTATGTGGCAAAACGCTGTTTTGGGCTAGAAACAGCGTTTTTTGCCGTTAAAGGCTGTTTGGATGGAGAAACAGTGTTTTATCTGCCAAAATGCTGTTTATAGGTGGATTCACTGTTTTATGTGGCAAAATGCTGTTTCTGGCTGCAAACAGCGTTTTTTGCCTCTAAAGGTTGTTTAGAGGTCAGAATCACTGTTTTATGTGGCAAAACACTGTTTTAGGCTGGAAACAGCGTTTTTTGCCGTTAAAGGCTGTTTGGATGGAGAAACAGTGTTTTATCTGCCAAAATGCTGTTTATAGGTGGATTCACTGTTTTATGTGGCAAAATGCTGTTTCTGTCTGGAAACAGCGTTTTTTGCCTCTAAAGGTTGTTTAGAGGTCAGAATCACTGTTTTATGTGGCAAAACACTGTTTTTGGCTGGAAACAGCGTTTTTTGCCGTTAAAGGCTGTTTGGATGGAGAAACAGTGTTTTATCTGCCAAAATGCTGTTTATAGGTGGAATCACTGTTTTATGTGGCAAAATGCTGTTTGGAGAGAGAAACACTATTTTATGTGGCAAAATGCTGTTTTGTGGTGGAATCACTGTTTTATGTGGCAAAACGCTGTTTTGGGCTAGAAACAGCGTTTTTTGCCGTTAAAGGCTGTTTGGATGGAGAAACAGTGTTTTATCTGCCAAAATGCTGTTTATAGGTGGATTCACTGTTTTATGTGGCAAAATGCTGTTTCTGGCTGCAAACAGCGTTTTTTGCCTCTAAAGGTTGTTTAGAGGTCAGAATCACTGTTTTATGTGGCAAAACACTGTTTTAGGCTAGAAACAGCGTTTTTTGCCGTTAAAGGCTGTTTGGATGGAGAAACAGTGTTTTATCTGCCAAAATGCTGTTTATAGGTGGTTTCACTGTTTTATGTGGCAAAATGCTGTTTCTGGCTGGAAACAGCGTTTTTTGCCTCTAAAGGTTGTTTAGAGGTCAGAATCACTGTTTTATGTGGCAAAACACTGTTTTAGGCTGGAAACAGCGTTTTTTGCCGTTAAAGGCTGTTTGGATGGAGAAACAGTGTTTTATCTGCCAAAATTGCTGTTTATAGGTGGAATCACTGTTTTATGTGGCAAAATGCTGTTTGGAGAGAGAAACACTATTTTATGTGGCAAAATGCTGTTTTGTGGTGGAATCACTGTTTTATGTGGCAAAACGCTGTTTTGGGCTAGAAACAGCGTTTTTTGCCGTTAAAGGCTGTTTGGATGGAGAAACAGTGTTTTATCTGCCAAAATGCTGTTTATAGGTGGAATCACTGTTTTATGTGGCAAATGCTGTTTGGAGAGAGAAACACTATTTTATGTGGCAAAATGCTGTTTTGTGGTGGAATCACTGTTTTATGTGGCAAAACGCTGTTTTGGGCTAGAAACAGCGTTTTTTGCCGTTAAAGGCTGTTTGGATGGAGAAACAGTGTTTTATCTGCAAAATGCTGTTTATAGGTGGATTCAACTGTTTTATGTGGCAAAATGCTGTTTCTGGCTGCAAACAGCGTTTTTTGCCTCTAAAGGTTGTTTAGAGGTCAGAATCACTGTTTTATGTGGCAAAACACTGTTTTAGGCTGGAAACAGCGTTTTTTGCCGTTAAAGGCTGTTTGGATGGAGAAACAGTGTTTTATCTGCCAAAATGCTGTTTATAGGTGGATTCACTGTTTTATGTGGCAAAATGCTGTTTCTGGCTGGAAACAGCGTTTTTTGCCTCTAAAGGTTGTTTAGAGGTCAGAATCACTGTTTTATGTGGCAAAACACTGTTTTAGGCTGGAAACAGCGTTTTTTGCCGTTAAAGGCTGTTTGGATGGAGAAACAGTGTTTTATCTGCCAAAATGCTGTTTATAGGTGGAATCACTGTTTTATGTGGCAAAATGCTGTTTGGAGAGAGAAACACTATTTTATGTGGCAAAATGCTGTTTTGTGGTGGAATCACTGTTTTATGTGGCAAAACGCTGTTTTGGGCTAGAAACAGCGTTTTTTTGCCGTTAAAGGCTGTTTGGATGGAGAAACAGTGTTTTATCTGCCAAAATGCTGTTTATAGGTGGATTCACTGTTTTATGTGGCAAAATGCTGTTTCTGGCTGGAAACAGCGTTTTTTGCCTCTAAAGGTTGTTTAGAGGTCAGAATCACTGTTTTATGTGGGAAAACACTGTTTTAGGCTGGAAACAGCGTTTTTTGCCGTTAAAGGCTGTTTGGATGGAGAAACAGTGTTTTATCTGCCAAAATGCTGTTTATAGGTGGAATCACTGTTTTATGTGGCAAAATGCTGTTTGGAGAGAGAAACACTGTTTTATGTGGCAAAATGCTGTTTTGTGGTGGAATCACTGTTTTATGTGGCAAAACGCTGTTTTGGGCTAGAAACAGCGTTTTTTGCCGTTAAAGGCTGTTTGGATGGAGAAACAGTGTTTTATCTGCCAAAATGCTGTTTATAGGTGGATTCACTGTTTTATGTGGCAAAATGCTGTTTCTGGCTGCAAACAGCGTTTTTTACCTCTAAAGGTTGTTTAGAGGTCAGAATCACTGTTTTATGTGGCAAAACACTGTTTTAGGCTGGAAACAGCGTTTTTTGCCGTTAAAGGCTGTTTGGATGGAGAAACAGTGTTTTATCTGCCAAAATGCTGTTTATAGGTGGATTCACTGTTTTATGTGGCAAAATGCTGTTTCTGGCTGGAAACAGCGTTTTTTGCCTCTAAAGGTTGTTTAGAGGTCAGAATCACTGTTTTATGTGGGAAAACACTGTTTTAGGCTGGAAACAGCGTTTTTTGCCGTTAAAGGCTGTTTGGATGGAGAAACAGTGTTTTATCTGCCAAAATGCTGTTTATAGGTGGAATCACTGTTTTATGTGGCAAAATGCTGTTTGGAGAGAGAAACACTGTTTTATGTGGCAAAATGCTGTTTGGAGAGAGAAACACTGTTTTATGTGGCAAAATGCTGTTTCTGGCTGGAAACAGCGTTTTTTGCCTCTAAAGGTTGTTTAGAGGTCAGAATCACTGTTTTATGTGGGAAAACACTGTTTTAGGCTGGAAACAGCGTTTTTTGCCGTTAAAGGCTGTTTGGATGGAGAAACAGTGTTTTATCTGCCAAAATGCTGTTTATAGGTGGAATCACTGTTTTATGTGGCAAAATGCTGTTTGGAGAGAGAAACACTGTTTTATGTGGCAAAATGCTGTTTTGTAGTGGAATCACTGTTTTATGTGGCAAAACGCTGTTTTTGTCTAGAAACAGCGTTTTTTGCCGTTAAAGGCTGTTTGGATGGAGAAACAGTGTTTTATCTGCCAAAATGCTGTTTATAGGTGGATTCACTGTTTTATGTGGCAAAATGCTGTTTCTGGCTGCAAACAGCGTTTTTTGCCTCTAAAGGTTGTTTAGAGGTCAAAATCACTGTTTTATGTGGCAAAACACTGTTTTAGGCTGGAAACAGCGTTTTTTGCCGTTAAAGGCTGTTTGGATGGAGAAACAGTGTTTTATCTGCCAAAATGCTGTTTATAGGTGGATTCACTGTTTTATGTGGCAAAATGCTGTTTCTGGCTGGAAACAGCGTTTTTTGCCTCTAAAGGTTGTTTAGAGGTCAGAATCACTGTTTTATGTGGGAAAACACTGTTTTAGGCTGGAAACAGCGTTTTTTGCCGTTAAAGGCTGTTTGGATGGAGAAACAGTGTTTTATCTGCCAAAATGCTGTTTATAGGTGGAATCACTGTTTTATGTGGCAAAATGCTGTTTGGAGAGAGAAACACTATTTTATGTGGCAAAATGCTGTTTTGTGGTGGAATCACTGTTTTATGTGGCAAAACGCTGTTTTGGGCTAGAAACAGCGTTTTTTGCCGTTAAAGGCTGTTTGGATGGAGAAACAGTGTTTTATCTGCCAAAATGCTGTTTATAGGTGGATTCACTGTTTTATGTGGCAAAATGCTGTTTCTGGCTGCAAACAGCGTTTTTTACCTCTAAAGGTTGTTTAGAGGTCAGAATCACTGTTTTATGTGGCAAAACACTGTTTTAGGCTGGAAACAGCGTTTTTTGCCGTTAAAGGCTGTTTGGATGGAGAAACAGTGTTTTATCTGCCAAAATGCTGTTTATAGGTGGATTCACTGTTTTATGTGGCAAAATGCTGTTTCTGGCTGGAAACAGCGTTTTTTGCCTCTAAAGGTTGTTTAGAGGTCAGAATCACTGTTTTATGTGGGAAAACACTGTTTTAGGCTGGAAACAGCGTTTTTTCCGTTAAAGGCTGTTTGGATGGAGAAACAGTGTTTTATCTGCCAAAATGCTGTTTATAGGTGGAATCACTGTTTTATGTGGCAAAATGCTGTTTGGAGAGAGAAACACTGTTTTATGTGGCAAAATGCTGTTTTGTGGTGGAATCACTGTTTTATGTGGCAAAACGCTGTTTTGGGCTAGAAACAGCGTTTTTTGCCGTTAAAGGCTGTTTGGATGGAGAAACAGTGTTTTATCTGCCAAAATGCTGTTTATAGGTGGATTCACTGTTTTATGTGGCAAAATGCTGTTTCTGGCTGCAAACAGCGTTTTTTGCCTCTAAAGGTTGTTTAGAGGTCAGAATCACTGTTTTATGTGGGAAAACACTGTTTTAGGCTGGAAACAGCGTTTTTTCCGTTAAAGGCTGTTTGGATGGAGAAACAGTGTTTTATCTGCCAAAATGCTGTTTATAGGTGGAATCACTGTTTTATGTGGCAAAATGCTGTTTGGAGAGAGAAACACTGTTTTATGTGGCAAAATGCTGTTTTGTGGTGGAATCACTGTTTTATGTGGCAAAACGCTGTTTTGGGCTAGAAACAGCGTTTTTTGCCGTTAAAGGCTGTTTGGATGGAGAAACAGTGTTTTATCTGCCAAAATGCTGTTTATAGGTGGATTCACTGTTTTATGTGGCAAAATGCTGTTTCTGGCTGCAAACAGCGTTTTTTACCTCTAAAGGTTGTTTAGAGGTCAGAATCACTGTTTTATGTGGCAAAAACACTGGTTTTAGGCTGGAAACAGCGTTTTTTGCCGTTAAAGGCTGTTTGGATGGAGAAACAGTGTTTTATCTGCCAAAATGCTGTTTATAGGTGGATTCACTGTTTTATGTGGCAAAATGCTGTTTCTGGCTGGAAACAGCGTTTTTTGCCTCTAAAGGTTGTTTAGAGGTCAGAATCACTGTTTTATGTGGAAAACACTGTTTTAGGCTGGAAACAGCGTTTTTTGCCGTTAAAGGCTGTTTGGATGAGAAACAGTGTTTTATCTGCCAAAATTGCTGTTTATAGGTGGAATCACTGTTTTATGTGGCAAAATGCTGTTTGGAGAGAGAAACACTGTTTTATGTGGCAAAATGCTGTTTGGAGAGAGAAACACTGTTTTATGTGGCAAAATGCTGTTTCTGGCTGGAAACAGCGTTTTTTGCCTCTAAAGGTTGTTTAGAGGTCAGAATCACTGTTTTATGTGGGAAAACACTGTTTTAGGCTGGAAACAGCGTTTTTTGCCGTTAAAGGCTGTTTGGATGGAGAAACAGTGTTTTATCTGCCAAAATGCTGTTTATAGGTGGAATCACTGTTTTATGTGGCAAAATGCTGTTTGGAGAGAGAAACACTGTTTTATGTGGCAAAATGCTGTTTTGTAGTGGAATCACTGTTTTATGTGGCAAAACGCTGTTTTTGTCTAGAAACAGCGTTTTTTGCCGTTAAAGGCTGTTTGGATGGAGAAACAGTGTTTTATCTGCCAAAATGCTGTTTATAGGTGGATTCACTGTTTTATGTGGCAAAATGCTGTTTCTGGCTGCAAACAGCGTTTTTTGCCTATAAAGGTTGTTTAGAGGTCAGAATCACTGTTTTATGTGGCAAAACACTGTTTTAGGCTGGAAACAGCGTTTTTTGCTGTTAAAGGCTGTTTGGATGGAGAAACAGTGTTTTATCTGCCAAAATGCTGTTTATAGGTGGATTCACTGTTTTATGTGGCAAAATGCTGTTTCTGGCTGGAAACAGCGTTTTTTGCCTCTAAAGGTTGTTTAGAGGTCAGAATCACTGTTTTATGTGGGAAAAAACTGTTTTAGGCTGGAAACAGCGTTTTTTGCCGTTAAAGGCTGTTTGGATGGAGAAACAGTGTTTTATCTGCCAAAATGCTGTTTATAGGTGGAATCACTGTTTTATGTGGCAAAATGCTGTTTGGAGAGAGAAACACTGTTTTATGTGGCAAAATGCTGTTTTGTGGTGGAATCACTGTTTTATGTGGCAAAACGCTGTTTTGGGCTAGAAACAGCGTTTTTTGCCGTTAAAGGCTGTTTGGATGGAGAAACAGTGTTTTATCTGCCAAAATGCTGTTTATAGGTGGATTCACTGTTTTATGTGGCAAAATGCTGTTTCTGGCTGCAAACAGCGTTTTTTGCCTCTAAAGGTTGTTTAGAGGTCAGAATCACTGTTTTATGTGGCAAAACACTGTTTTAGGCTGGAAACAGCGTTTTTTGCCGTTAAAGGCTGTTTGGATGGAGAAACAGTGTTTTATCTGCCAAAATGCTGTTTATAGGTGGATTCACTGTTTTATGTGGCAAAATGCTGTTTCTGGCTGGAAACAGCGTTTTTTGCCTCTAAAGGTTGTTTAGAGGTCAGAATCACTGTTTTATGTGGGAAAAAACTGTTTTAGGCTGGAAACAGCGTTTTTTGCCGTTAAAGGCTGTTTGAATGGAGAAACAGTGTTTTATCTGCCAAAATGCTGTTTATAGGTGGAATCACTGTTTTATGTGGCAAAATGCTGTTTGGAGAGAGAAACACTATTTTATGTGGCAAAATGCTGTTTTGTGGTGGAATCACTGTTTTATGTGGCAAAACGCTGTTTTGGGCTAGAAACAGCGTTTTTTGCCGTTAAAGGCTGTTTGGATGGAGAAACAGTGTTTTATCTGCCAAAATGCTGTTTATAGGTGGATTCACTGTTTTATGTGGCAAAATGCTGTTTCTGGCTGCAAACAGCGTTTTTTGCCTCTAAAGGTTGTTTAGAGGTCAAAATCACTGTTTTATGTGGCAAAACACTGTTTTAGGCTGGAAACAGCGTTTTTTGCCGTTAAAGGCTGTTTGGATGGAGAAACAGTGTTTTATCTGCCAAAATGCTGTTTATAGGTGGATTCACTGTTTTATGTGGCAAAATGCTGTTTCTGGCTGGAAACAGCGTTTTTTGCCTCTAAAGGTTGTTTAGAGGTCAGAATCAC
This sequence comes from Centroberyx gerrardi, assembly GCF_048128805.1. Lineage (NCBI taxonomy): Eukaryota > Metazoa > Chordata > Actinopteri > Beryciformes > Berycidae > Centroberyx > Centroberyx gerrardi. Next base: position 131,143 of record NW_027605200.1, read on the forward strand.
TGTTTTATGTGGGAAAACACTGTTTTAGGCTGGAAACAGCGTTTTTTGCCGTTAAAGGCTGTTTGGATGGAGAAACAGTGTTTTATCTGCCAAAATGCTGTTTATAGGTGGAATCACTGTTTTATGTGGCAAAATGCTGTTTGGAGAGAGAAACACTGTTTTATGTGGCAAAATGCTGTTTTGTGGTGGAATCACTGTTTTATGTGGCAAAACGCTGTTTTGGGCTAGAAACAGCGTTTTTTGCCGTTAAAGGCTGTTTGGATGGAGAAACAGTGTTTTATCTGCCAAAATGCTGTTTATAGGTGGATTCACTGTTTTATGTGGCAAAATGCTGTTTCTGGCTGGAAACAGCGTTTTTTGCCTCTAAAGTTTGTTTAGAGGTCAGAATCACTGTTTTATGTGGGAAAACACTTTTTTAGGCTGGAAACAGCGTTTTTTGCCGTTAAAGGCTGTTTGGATGGAGAAACAGTGTTTTATCTGCCAAAATGCTGTTTATAGGTGGAATCACTGTTTTATGTGGCAAAATGCTGTTTGGAGAGAGAAACACTGTTTTATGTGGCAAAATGCTGTTTGGAGAGAGAAACACTGTTTTATGTGGCAAAATGCTGTTTCTGGCTGGAAACAGCGTTTTTTGCCTCTAAAGGTTGTTTAGAGGTCAGAATCACTGTTTTATGTGGGAAAACACTGTTTTAGGCTGGAAACAGCGTTTTTTGCCGTTAAAGGCTGTTTGGATGGAGAAACAGTGTTTTATCTGCCAAAATGCTGTTTATAGGTGGAATCACTGTTTTATGTGGCAAAATGCTGTTTGGAGAGAGAAACACTGTTTTATGTGGCAAAATGCTGTTTTGTCGTGGAATCACTGTTTTATGTGGCAAAACGCTGTTTTGGGCTAGAAACAGCGTTTTTTGCCGTTAAAGGCTGTTTGGATGGAGAAACAGTGTTTTATCTGCCAAAATGCTGTTTATAGGTGGATTCACTGTTTTATGTGGCAAAATGCTGTTTCTGGCTGCAAACAGCGTTTTTTGCCTCTAAAGGTTGTTTAGAGGTCAGAATAACTGTTTTATGTGGCAAAACACTGTTTTAGGCTGGAAACAGCGTTTTTTGCCGTTAAAGGCTGTTTGGATGGAGAAACAGTGTTTTATCTGCCAAAATGCTGTTTATAGGTGGAATCACTGTTTTATGTGGCAAAATGCTGTTTGGAGAGAGAAAAACTGTTTTATGTGGCAAAATGCTGTTTGGAGAGAGAAACACTGTTTTATGTGGCAAAATGCTGTTTGGAGAGAGAAACACTGTTTTATGTGGCAAAATGCTGTTTTGTGGTGGAATGACTGTTTTATGTGGCAAAATGCTGTTTTGGGGTGGAATGACTGTTTTATGTGGCAAAATGCTGTTTTGTGGTGGAATCACTGTTTTATGTGGCAAAATGCTGTTTTGGGGTGGAATGACTGTTTTATGTGGCAAAATGCTGTTTCTGGCTGGAAACGGCATTTTTTGCCTTTAAAGGCTGTTTTGATGGAGAAACAGTGTTTCATCTGCCAAAATGCTGTTTATAAGTGGAATCACTGTTTTATGTGGCAAAATGCTGTTTGGAGAGAGAAACACTGTTTAATGTGGCAAAATGCTGTTTTGTGGTGGAATCACTGTTTTATGTGGCAAAATCCTGTTTGGAGAGAGACACACTGTATTATGTGGCAAAATGGTGTTTTGTGGTGGAATCACTGTTTTATGTGGCAAAATACTGTTTTGGGGTGGAATGACTGTTTTATGTGGCAAAATGCTGTTTCTGGCTGGAAACAGCGTTTTTTGCGTTTAAAAGCAGTTTGGAGGCAGAATCACTGTTTTATGTGGTCAAATGCTGTTTGGAGAGAGAAACACTGTTTTATGTGGCAAAATGCTGTTTGGAGAGAGAAACACTGTTTTATGTGGCAAAATGCTGTTTTGTGGTGGAATGACTGTTTTATGTGGCAAAATGCTGTTTGGAGAGAGAAACACTGTTTTATGTGGCAAAATGCTGTTTTATGGTGGAATCACTGTTTTATGTGGCAAAATGCTGTTTTGGGGTGGAATGACTGTTTTATGTGGCAAAATGCTGTTTGGAGAGAGAAACACTGTTTTATGTGGCAAAATGCTGTTTGGAGAGAGAAACACTGTTTTATGTGGCAAAATGCTGTTTTGTGGTGGAATCACTGTTTTATGTGGCAAAATGCTGTTTTGGGGTGGAATGACTGTTTTATGTGGCAAAATGCTGTTTTGGGGTGGAATGACTGTTTTATGTGGCAAAATGCTGTTTGGAGAGAGAAACACTGTTTTATGTGGCAAAATGCTGTTTTGGGGTGGAATGACTGTTTTATGTGGCAAAATGCTGTTTGGAGAGAGAAACACTGTTTTATGTGGCAAAATGCTGTTTTGTGGTGGAATCACTGTTTTATGTGGCAAAATGCTGTTTTGGGGTGGAATGACTGTTTTATGTGGCAAAATGCTGTTTGGAGAGAGAAACACTGTTTTATGTGGCAAAATGCTGTTTGGAGAGAGAAACACTGTTTTATGTGGCAAAATGCTGTTTTGTGGTGGAATCACTGTTTTATGTGGCAAAATGCTGTTTTGGGGTGGAATGACTGTTTTATGTGGCAAAATGCTGTTTATGGCTGGAAACGGCATTTTTTGCCTTTAAAGGCTGTTTTGATGGAGAAACAGTGTTTCATCTGCCAAAATGCTGTTTAGAGGTGGAATCACTGTTTTATGTGGCAAAATGCTGTTTGGAGAGAGAAACACTGTTTTATGTGGCAAAATACTGTTTTGTGGTGGAATGACTGTTTTATGTGGCAAAATGCTGTTTGGAGAGAGAAACACTGTTTAATGTGGCAAAATGCTGTTTTGTGGTGGAATCACTGTTTTATGTGGCAAAATCCTGTTTGGAGAGAGACACACTGTATTATGTGGCAAAATGGTGTTTTGTGGTGGAATCACTGTTTTATGTGGCAAAATACTGTTTTGGGGTGGAATGACTGTTTTATGTGGCAAAATGCTGTTTCTGGCTGGAAACAGCGTTTTTTGCGTTTAAAAGCAGTTTGGAGGCAGAATCACTGTTTTATGTGGCCAAATGCTGTTTGGAGAGAGAAACACTGTTTTATGTGGCAAAATGCTGTTTGGAGAGAGAAACACTGTTTTATGTGGCAAAATGCTGTTTTGTGGTGGAATGACTGTTTTATGTGGCAAAATGCTGTTTGGAGAGAGAAACACTGTTTTATGTGGCAAAATGCTGTTTGGAGAGAGAAACACTATTTTATGTGGCAAAATGCTGTTTCGGGCTTGAAACGGCATTTTTTGCCTTTCAAGGCTGTTTGGATGGAGAAACAGTGTTTTATCTGCCAAAATGCTGTTTATAGGTGGAATCACTGTTTTATGTGGCAAAATGCTGTTTGGAGAGAGAAACACTGTTTTATGTGGCAAAATGCTGTTTGGAGAGAGAAACACTATTTTATGTGGCAAAATGCTGTTTTGTGGTGGAATCACTGTTTTATGTGGCAAAACGCTGTTTGGGCTGGAAACAGCGTTTTTTGCCGTTAAAGGCTGTTTGGATGGAGAAACAGTATTTTATCTGCCAAAATGCTGTTTATAGGTGGATTCACTGTTTTATGTGGCAAAATGCTGTTTCTGGCTGGAAACAGCGTTTTTTGCCTCTAAAAGTTGTTTGGAGGTCAGAATCACTGTTTTATGTGGCAAAACGCTGTTTTAGGCTGGAAACAGCGTTTTTTGCCGTTAAAGGCTGTTTGGATGGAGAAACAGTGTTTTATCTGCCAAAATGCTGTTTATAGGTGGAATCACTGTTTTACGTGGCAAAATGCTGTTTGGAGAGAGAAACACTGTTTTATGTGGCAAAATGCTGTTTGGAGAGAGAAACACTATTTTATGTGGCAAAATGCTGTTTTGTGGTGGAATCACTGTTTTATGTGGCAAAACGCTGTTTCTGGCTGGAAACAGCGTTTTTTGCCTCTAAAAGTTGTTTGGAGGCAGAATCACTGTTTTATGTGGCAAAACGCTGTTTGGAAAGAGAAACACTATTTTATGTGGTAAAATGCTGTTTTGTGGTGGAATCACTGTTTTATGTGGCAAAACGCTGTGTGCCCCAAAAGTGACCCCAAAGTTCAAAAGGTCACCAATGTTAAGTCAATGACGGCCTTCTCATCAACTTTACTGAGGCCTTTTCAGCCATGCAAGTCCCGATTTACTTGAAACCACTTTTGCCTGAAAGCTGGCCACCCACCGAACGAGTGAGTCCAATTTTGTCCTTCTAGGACCACAGGAAGTGCCCCAAAAGTGACCCCAAAGTTCAAAAGGTCACCAATGTTAAGTCAATGACGGCCTTCTCATCAACTTTACTGAGGCCTTTTCAGCCATGCAAGTCCCGATTGACTTGCAACCACTTTTGCCTGAAAGCTGGCGTCCCACCGAACATGTGAGTTCAAAGTTGTCATCCTAGGACCACAGGAAGTGCCCCAAAAGTGACCCCAAAGTTCAAAAGTTGGCCAATGTATGAGGAACAAATTTACTGAGGCCTTTTCAGCCATGCAACTCCCGATTGACTTGCAACCACTTTTGCCTGATAGCTGGCGTCCCACCGAACGTGTGAGTTCAATTTTGTCCTTCTAGGACCACAGGAAGTGACCCAAAAGTGACCCCAAAGTTCAAAAGGTCACCAATGTTAAGTCAATGACGGCCTTCTCATCAACTTTACTGAGGCCTTTTCAGCCATGCAAGTCCCGATTTACTTGAAACCACTTTTGCCTGAAAGCTGGCCACCCACCGAACGAGTGAGTCCAATTTTGTCCTTCTAGGACCACAGGAAGTGCCCCAAAAGTGACCCCAAAGTTCAAAAGGTCACCAATGTTAAGTCAATGACGGCCTTCTCATGAACTTTACTGAGGCCTTTTCAGCCATGCAAGTCCCGATTGACTTGCAACCACTTTTGCCTGAAAGCTGGCGTCCCACCGAACATGTGAGTTCAATGTTGTCATTCTAAGACCACAGGAAGTGCCCCAAAAGTGACCTCAAACTTCAAAAGGTCACCAATGTTAAGTCAATGACGGCCTTCTCATCAACTTTACTGAGGCCTTTTCAGCCATGCAAGTCCCGATTGACTTGCAACCACTTTTGCCTGAAAGCTGGCGTCCCACCGACCATGTGAGTTCAATTTTGTCATTCTAGGACCACAGGAAGTGCCCCAAAAGTGACCCCAAAGTTCAAAAGGTGGCCAATGTATGAGGAACAAATTTACTGAGGCCTTTTCAGACATGCAAGTCCCGATTGACTTGCAACCACTTTTGCCTGATAGCTGGCGTCCCACCGAACGTGTGAGTTCAATTTTGTCCTTCTCGGACCACAGGAAGTTCCCCAAAAGTGACCCCAAAGTTCAAAAGGTCACCAATGTTAAGTCAATGACGGCCTTCTCATCAACTTTACTGAGGCCTTTTCAGCCATGCAAGTCCCGATTGACTTGCAACCACTTTTGCCTGAAAGCTGGCGTCCCACCGAACATGTGAGTTCAAAGTTGTCATCCTAGGACCACAGGAAGTGCCCCAAAAGTGACCCCAAAGTTCAAAAGGTCACCAATGTTAAGTCAATGACGGCCTTCTCATCAACTTTACTGAGGCCTTTTCAGCCATGCAAGTCCCGATTGACTTGCAACCACTTTTGCCTGAAAGCTGGCGTCCCACCGAACATGTGAGTTCAAAGTTGTCATCCTAGGACCACAGGAAGTGCCCCAAAAGTGACCCCAAAGTTCAAAAGTTGGCCAATGTATGAGGAACAAATTTACTGAGGCCTTTTCAGCCATGCAAGTCCCGATTGACTTGCAACCACTTTTGCCTGATAGCTGGCGTCCCACCGAACGTGTGAGTTCAATTTTGTCCTTCTCGGACCACAGGAAGTGCCCCAAAAGTGACCCCAAAGTTCAAAAGGTCACCAATGTTAAGTCAATGACGGCCTTTTCATACACTTTACTGAGGCCTTTTCAGCCATGCAAGTCCCGATTGACTTGCAACCACTCTTGCCTGAAAGCTGGCCACCCACCGAACGAGTGAGTCCAATTTTGTCCTTCTAGGACCACAGGAAGTGCCCCAAAAGTGACCCCAAAGTTCAAAAGGTCACCAATGTTAAGTCAATGACGGCCTTCTCATCAACTTTACTGAGGCCTTTTCAGCCATGCAAGTCCCGATTGACTTGCAACCACTTTTGCCTGAAAGCTGGCGTCCCACCGAACATGTGAGTTCAAAGTTGTCATCCTAGGACCACAGGAAGTTCCCCAAAAGTGACCCCAAAGTTCAAAAGTTGGCCAATGTATGAGGAACAAATTTACTGAGGCCTTTTCAGCCATGCAAGTCCCGATTTACTTGCAACCACTTTTGCCTGATAGCTGGAGTCCCACCGAACGTGTGAGTTCAATTTTGTCCTTCTCGGACCACAGGAAGTGCCCCAAAAGTGACCCCAAAGTTCAAAAGGTCACCAATGTTAAGTCAATGACGGCCTTTTCATACACTTTACTGAGGCCTTTTCAGCCATGCAAGTCCCGATTGACTTGCAACCACTTTTGCCTGAAAGCTGGCGTCCCACCGAACATGTGAGTTCAAAGTTGTCATCCTAGGACCACAGGAAGTGCCCCAAAAGTGACCCCAAAGTTCAAAAGGTCACCAATGTTAAGTCAATGACGGCCTTCTCATCAACTTTACTGAGGCCTTTTCAGCCATGCAAGTCCCGATTGACTTGCAACCACTTTTGCCTGAAAGCTGGCGTCCCACCGAACATGTGAGTTCAAAGTTGTCATCCTAGGACCACAGGAAGTGCCCCAAAAGTGACCCCAAAGTTCAAAAGTTGGCCAATGTATGAGGAACAAATTTACTGAGGCCTTTTCAGCCATGCAAGTCCCGATTGACTTGCAACCACTTTTGCCTGATAGCTGGCGTCGCACCGAACGTGTGAGTTCAATTTTGTCCTTCTCGGACCACAGGAAGTGCCCCAAAAGTGACCCCAAAGTTCAAAAGGTCACCAATGTTAAGTCAATGACGGCCTTTTCATACACTTTACTGAGGCCTTTTCAGCCATGCAAGTCCCGATTGACTTGCAACCACTCTTGCCTGAAAGCTGGCCACCCACCGAACGAGTGAGTCCAATTTTGTCCTTCTAGGACCACAGGAAGTGCCCCAAAAGTGACCCCAAAGTTCAAAAGGTCACCAATGTTAAGTCAATGACGGCCCTCTCATCAATCTTTACTGAGGCCTTTTCAGCCATGCAAGTCCCGATTGACTTGCAACCACTTTTGCCTGAAAGCTGGCGTCCCACCGAACATGTGAGTTCAAAGTTGTCATCCTAGGACCACAGGAAGTGCCCCAAAAGTGACCCCAAAGTTCAAAAGGTCACCAATGTTAAGTCAATGACGGCCTTCTCATCAACTTTACTGAGGCCTTTTCAGCCATGCAAGTCCCGATTGACTTGCAACCACTTTTGCCTGAAAGCTGGCGTCCCACCGAACATGTGAGTTCAAAGTTGTCATCCTAGGACCACAGGAAGTGCCCCAAAAGTGACCCCAAAGTTCAAAAGTTGGCCAATGTATGAGGAACAAATTTACTGAGGCCTTTTCAGCCATGCAAGTCCCGATTGACTTGCAACCACTTTTGCCTGATAGCTGGCGTCGCACCGAACGTGTGAGTTCAATTTTGTCCTTCTCGGACCACAGGAAGTGCCCCAAAAGTGACCCCAAAGTTCAAAAGGTCACCAATGTTAAGTCAATGACGGCCTTTTCATACACTTTACTGAGGCCTTTTCAGCCATGCAAGTCCCGATTGACTTGCAACCACTCTTGCCTGAAAGCTGGCCACCCACCGAACGAGTGAGTCCAATTTTGTCCTTCTAGGACCACAGGAAGTGCCCCAAAAGTGACCCCAAAGTTCAAAAGGTCACCAATGTTAAGTCAATGACGGCCTTCTCATCAACTTTACTGAGGCCTTTTCAGCCATGCAAGTCCCGATTTACTTGCAACCACTTTTGCCTGAAAGCTGGCCACCCACCGAACGAGTGAGTCCAATTTTGTCCTTCTAGGACCACAGGAAGTGCCCCAAAAGTGACCCCAAAGTTCAAAAGGTCACCAATGTTAAGTCAATGACGGCCTTCTCATCAACTTTACTGAGGCCTTTTCAGCCATGCAAGTCCCGATTGACTTGCAACCACTTTTGCCTGAAAGCTGGCGTCCCACCGAACATGTGAGTTCAAAGTTGTCATCCTAGGACCACAGGAAGTGCCCCAAAAGTGACCCCAAAGTTCAAAAGTTGGCCAATGTATGAGGAACAAATTTACTGAGGCCTTTTCAGCCATGCAAGTCCCGATTGACTTGCAACCACTTTTGCCTGATAGCTGGCGTCCCACCGAACGTGTGAGTTCAATTTTGTCCTTCTCGGACCACAGGAAGTGCCCCAAAAGTGACCCCAAAGTTCAAAAGGTCACCAATGTTAAGTCAATGACGGCCTTTTCATACACTTTACTGAGGCCTTTTCAGCCATGCAAGTCCCGATTGACTTGCAACCACTCTTGCCTGAAAGCTGGCCACCCACCGAACGAGTGAGTCCAATTTTGTCCTTCTAGGACCACAGGAAGTGCCCCAAAAGTGACCCCAAAGTTCAAAAGGTCACCAATGTTAAGTCAATGACGGCCCTCTCATCAATCTTTACTGAGGCCTTTTCAGCCATGCAAGTCCCGATTGACTTGCAACCACTTTTGCCTGAAAGCTGGCGTCCCACCGAACATGTGAGTTCAAAGTTGTCATCCTAGGACCACAGGAAGTGCCCCAAAAGTGACCCCAAAGTTCAAAAGGTCACCAATGTTAAGTCAATGACGGCCTTCTCATCAACTTTACTGAGGCCTTTTCAGCCATGCAAGTCCCGATTGACTTGCAACCACTTTTGCCTGAAAGCTGGCGTCCCACCGAACATGTGAGTTCAAAGTTGTCATCCTAGGACCACAGGAAGTGCCCCAAAAGTGACCCCAAAGTTCAAAAGTTGGCCAATGTATGAGGAACAAATTTACTGAGGCCTTTTCAGCCATGCAAGTCCCGATTGACTTGCAACCACTTTTGCCTGATAGCTGGCGTCGCACCGAACGTGTGAGTTCAATTTTGTCCTTCTCGGACCACAGGAAGTGCCCCAAAAGTGACCCCAAAGTTCAAAAGGTCACCAATGTTAAGTCAATGACGGCCTTTTCATACACTTTACTGAGGCCTTTTCAGCCATGCAAGTCCCGATTGACTTGCAACCACTCTTGCCTGAAAGCTGGCCACCCACCGAACGAGTGAGTCCAATTTTGTCCTTCTAGGACCACAGGAAGTGCCCCAAAAGTGACCCCAAAGTTCAAAAGGTCACCAATGTTAAGTCAATGACGGCCTTCTCATCAACTTTACTGAGGCCTTTTCAGCCATGCAAGTCCCGATTTACTTGCAACCACTTTTGCCTGAAAGCTGGCCACCCACCGAACGAGTGAGTCCAATTTTGTCCTTCTAGGACCACAGGAAGTGCCCCAAAAGTGACCCCAAAGTTCAAAAGGTCACCAATGTTAAGTCAATGACGGCCTTCTCATCAACTTTACTGAGGCCTTTTCAGCCATGCAAGTCCCGATTGACTTGCAACCACTTTTGCCTGAAAGCTGGCGTCCCACCGAACATGTGAGTTCAAAGTTGTCATCCTAGGACCACAGGAAGTGCCCCAAAAGTGACCCCAAAGTTCAAAAGGTCACCAATGTTAAGTCAATGACGGCCTTTTCATACACTTTACTGAGGCCTTTTCAGCCATGCAAGTCCCGATTGACTTGCAACCACTCTTGCCTGAAAGCTGGCCACCCACCGAACGAGTGAGTCCAATTTTGTCCTTCTAGGACCACAGGAAGTGCCCCAAAAGTGACCCCAAAGTTCAAAAGGTCACCAATGTTAAGTCAATGACGGCCCTCTCATCAACTTTACTGAGGCCTTTTCAGCCATGCAAGTCCCGATTGACTTGCAACCACTTTTGCCTGAAAGCTGGCCACCCACCGAACGAGTGAGTCCAATTTTGTCCTTCTAGGACCACAGGAAGTGCCCCAAAAGTGACCCCAAAGTTCAAAAGGTCACCAATGTTAAGTCAATGACGGCCTTCTCATCAACTTTACTGAGGCCTTTTCAGCCATGCAAGTCCCGATTGACTTGCAACCACTTTTGCCTGAAAGCTGGCGTCCCACCGAACATGTGAGTTCAAAGTTGTCATCCTAGGACCACAGGAAGTGCCCCAAAAGTGACCCCAAAGTTCAAAAGTTGGCCAATGTATGAGGAACAAATTTACTGAGGCCTTTTCAGCCATGCAAGTCCCGATTGACTTGCAACCACTTTTGCCTGATAGCTGGCGTCGCACCGAACGTGTGAGTTCAATTTTGTCCTTCTCGGACCACAGGAAGTGCCCCAAAAGTGACCCCAAAGTTCAAAAGGTCACCAATGTTAAGTCAATGACGGCCTTTTCATACACTTTACTGAGGCCTTTTCAGCCATGCAAGTCCCGATTGACTTGCAACCACTCTTGCCTGAAAGCTGGCCACCCACCGAACGAGTGAGTCCAATTTTGTCCTTCTAGGACCACAGGAAGTGCCCCAAAAGTGACCCCAAAGTTCAAAAGGTCACCAATGTTAAGTCAATGACGGCCTTCTCATCAACTTTACTGAGGCCTTTTCAGCCATGCAAGTCCCGATTTACTTGCAACCACTTTTGCCTGAAAGCTGGCCACCCACCGAACGAGTGAGTCCAATTTTGTCCTTCTAGGACCACAGGAAGTGCCCCAAAAGTGACCCCAAAGTTCAAAAGGTCACCAATGTTAAGTCAATGACGGCCTTCTCATCAACTTTACTGAGGCCTTTTCAGCCATGCAAGTCCCGATTGACTTGCAACCACTTTTGCCTGAAAGCTGGCGTCCCACCGAACATGTGAGTTCAAAGTTGTCATCCTAGGACCACAGGAAGTGCCCCAAAAGTGACCCCAAAGTTCAAAAGTTGGCCAATGTATGAGGAACAAATTTACTGAGGCCTTTTCAGCCATGCAAGTCCCGATTGACTTGCAACCACTTTTGCCTGATAGCTGGCGTCCCACCGAACGTGTGAGTTCAATTTTGTCCTTCTCGGACCACAGGAAGTGCCCCAAAAGTGACCCCAAAGTTCAAAAGGTCACCAATGTTAAGTCAATGACGGCCTTTTCATACACTTTACTGAGGCCTTTTCAGCCATGCAAGTCCCGATTGACTTGCAACCACTCTTGCCTGAAAGCTGGCCACCCACCGAACGAGTGAGTCCAATTTTGTCCTTCTAGGACCACAGGAAGTGCCCCAAAAGTGACCCCAAAGTTCAAAAGGTCACCAATGTTAAGTCAATGACGGCCTTCTCATCAACTTTACTGAGGCCTTTTCAGCCATGCAAGTCCCGATTTACTTGCAACCACTTTTGCCTGAAAGCTGGCCACCCACCGAACGAGTGAGTCCAATTTTGTCCTTCTAGGACCACAGGAAGTGCCCCAAAAGTGACCCCAAAGTTCAAAAGGTCACCAATGTTAAGTCAATGACGGCCTTCTCATCAACTTTACTGAGGCCTTTTCAGCCATGCAAGTCCCGATTGACTTGCAACCACTTTTGCCTGAAAGCTGGCGTCCCACCGAACATGTGAGTTCAAAGTTGTCATCCTAGGACCACAGGAAGTGCCCCAAAAGTGACCCCAAAGTTCAAAAGTTGGCCAATGTATGAGGAACAAATTTACTGAGGCCTTTTCAGCCATGCAAGTCCCGATTGACTTGCAACCACTTTTGCCTGATAGCTGGCGTCCCACCGAACGTGTGAGTTCAATTTTGTCCTTCTAGGACCACAGGAAGTGCCCCAAAAGTGACCCCAAAGTTCAAAAGGTCACCAATGTTAAGTCAATGACGGCCTTCTCATCAACTTTACTGAGGCCTTTTCAGCCATGCAAGTCCCGATTTACTTGCAACCACTTTTGCCTGAAAGCTGGCCACCCACCGAACGAGTGAGTCCAATTTTGTCCTTCTAGGACCACAGGAAGTGCCCCAAAAGTGACCCCAAAGTTCAAAAGGTCACCAATGTTAAGTCAATGACGGCCTTCTCATCAACTTTACTGAGGCCTTTTCAGCCATGCAAGTCCCGATTGACTTGCAACCACTTTTGCCTGAAAGCTGGCGTCCCACCGAACATGTGAGTTCAAAGTTGTCATCCTAGGACCACAGGAAGTGCCCCAAAAGTGACCCCAAAGTTCAAAAGTTGGCCAATGTATGAGGAACAAATTTACTGAGGCCTTTTCAGCCATGCAAGTCCCGATTGACTTGCAACCACTTTTGCCTGATAGCTGGCGTCCCACCGAACGTGTGAGTTCAATTTTGTCCTTCTCGGACCACAGGAAGTGCCCCAAAAGTGACCCCAAAGTTCAAAAGGTCACCAATGTTAAGTCAATGACGGCCTTTTCATACACTTTACTGAGGCCTTTTCAGCCATGCAAGTCCCGATTGACTTGCAACCACTCTTGCCTGAAAGCTGGCCACCCACCGAACGAGTGAGTCCAATTTTGTCCTTCTAGGACCACAGGAAGTGCCCCAAAAGTGACCCCAAAGTTCAAAAGGTCACCAATGTTAAGTCAATGACGGCCTTCTCATCAACATTACTGAGGCCTTTTCAGCCATGCAAGTCCCGATTGACTTGCAACCACTTTTGCCTGAAAGCTGGAGTCCCACCGAACATGTGAGTTCAAAGTTGTCATCCTAGGACCACAGGAAGTTCCCCAAAAGTGACCCCAAAGTTCAAAAGTTGGCCAATGTATGAGGAACAAATTTACTGAGGCCTTTTCAGCCATGCAAGTCCCGATTTACTTGCAACCACTTTTGCCTGATAGCTGGCGTCCCACCGAACGTGTGAGTTCAATTTTGTCCTTCTCGGACCACAGGAAGTGCCCCAAAAGTGACCCCAAAGTTCAAAAGGTCACCAATGTTAAGTCAATGACGGCCTTTTCATACACTTTACTGAGGCCTTTTCAGCCATGCAAGTCCCGATTGACTTGCAACCACTCTTGCCTGAAAGCTGGCCACCCACCGAACGAGTGAGTCCAATTTTGTCCTTCTAGGACCACAGGAAGTGCCCCAAAAGTGACCCCAAAGTTCAAAAGGTCACCAATGTTAAGTCAATGACGGCCCTCTCATCAATCTTTACTGAGGCCTTTTCAGCCATGCAAGTCCCGATTGACTTGCAACCACTTTTGCCTGAAAGCTGGCGTCCCACCGAACATGTGAGTTCAAAGTTGTCATCCTAGGACCACAGGAAGTGCCCCAAAAGTGACCCCAAAGTTCAAAAGGTCACCAATGTTAAGTCAATGACGGCCTTCTCATCAACTTTACTGAGGCCTTTTCAGCCATGCAAGTCCCGATTGACTTGCAACCACTTTTGCCTGAAAGCTGGCGTCCCACCGAACATGTGAGTTCAAAGTTGTCATCCTAGGACCACAGGAAGTGCCCCAAAAGTGACCCCAAAGTTCAAAAGTTGGCCAATGTATGAGGAACAAATTTACTGAGGCCTTTTCAGCCATGCAAGTCCCGATTGACTTGCAACCACTTTTGCCTGATAGCTGGCGTCGCACCGAACGTGTGAGTTCAATTTTGTCCTTCTCGGACCACAGGAAGTGCCCCAAAAGTGACCCCAAAGTTCAAAAGGTCACCAATGTTAAGTCAATGACGGCCTTTTCATACACTTTACTGAGGCCTTTTCAGCCATGCAAGTCCCGATTGACTTGCAACCACTCTTGCCTGAAAGCTGGCCACCCACCGAACGAGTGAGTCCAATTTTGTCCTTCTAGGACCACAGGAAGTGCCCCAAAAGTGACCCCAAAGTTCAAAAGGTCACCAATGTTAAGTCAATGACGGCCTTCTCATCAACTTTACTGAGGCCTTTTCAGCCATGCAAGTCCCGATTTACTTGCAACCACTTTTGCCTGAAAGCTGGCCACCCACCGAACGAGTGAGTCCAATTTTGTCCTTCTAGGACCACAGGAAGTGCCCCAAAAGTGACCCCAAAGTTCAAAAGGTCACCAATGTTAAGTCAATGACGGCCTTCTCATCAACTTTACTGAGGCCTTTTCAGCCATGCAAGTCCCGATTGACTTGCAACCACTTTTGCCTGAAAGCTGGCGTCCCACCGAACATGTGAGTTCAAAGTTGTCATCCTAGGACCACAGGAAGTGCCCCAAAAGTGACCCCAAAGTTCAAAAGTTGGCCAATGTATGAGGAACAAATTTACTGAGGCCTTTTCAGCCATGCAAGTCCCGATTGACTTGCAACCACTTTTGCCTGATAGCTGGCGTCGCACCGAACGTGTGAGTTCAATTTTGTCCTTCTCGGACCACAGGAAGTGCCCCAAAAGTGACCCCAAAGTTCAAAAGGTCACCAATGTTAAGTCAATGACGGCCTTTTCATACACTTTACTGAGGCCTTTTCAGCCATGCAAGTCCCGATTGACTTGCAACCACTCTTGCCTGAAAGCTGGCCACCCACCGAACGAGTGAGTCCAATTTTGTCCTTCTAGGACCACAGGAAGTGCCCCAAAAGTGACCCCAAAGTTCAAAAGGTCACCAATGTTAAGTCAATGACGGCCTTCTCATCAACTTTACTGAGGCCTTTTCAGCCATGCAAGTCCCGATTTACTTGCAACCACTTTTGCCTGAAAGCTGGCCACCCACCGAACGAGTGAGTCCAATTTTGTCCTTCTAGGACCACAGGAAGTGCCCCAAAAGTGACCCCAAAGTTCAAAAGGTCACCAATGTTAAGTCAATGACGGCCTTCTCATCAACTTTACTGAGGCCTTTTCAGCCATGCAAGTCCCGATTGACTTGCAACCACTTTTGCCTGAAAGCTGGCGTCCCACCGAACATGTGAGTTCAAAGTTGTCATCCTAGGACCACAGGAAGTGCCCCAAAAGTGACCCCAAAGTTCAAAAGTTGGCCAATGTATGAGGAACAAATTTACTGAGGCCTTTTCAGCCATGCAAGTCCCGATTGACTTGCAACCACTTTTGCCTGATAGCTGGCGTCCCACCGAACGTGTGAGTTCAATTTTGTCCTTCTCGGACCACAGGAAGTGCCCCAAAAGTGACCCCAAAGTTCAAAAGGTCACCAATGTTAAGTCAATGACGGCCTTTTCATACACTTTACTGAGGCCTTTTCAGCCATGCAAGTCCCGATTGACTTGCAACCACTCTTGCCTGAAAGCTGGCCACCCACCGAACGAGTGAGTCCAATTTTGTCCTTCTAGGACCACAGGAAGTGCCCCAAAAGTGACCCCAAAGTTCAAAAGGTCACCAATGTTAAGTCAATGACGGCCTTCTCATCAACTTTACTGAGGCCTTTTCAGCCATGCAAGTCCCGATTGACTTGCAACCACTTTTGCCTGAAAGCTGGCGTCCCACCGAACATGTGAGTTCAAAGTTGTCATCCTAGGACCACAGGAAGTTCCCCAAAAGTGACCCCAAAGTTCAAAAGTTGGCCAATGTATGAGGAACAAATTTACTGAGGCCTTTTCAGCCATGCAAGTCCCGATTTACTTGCAACCACTTTTGCCTGATAGCTGGCGTCCCACCGAACGTGTGAGTTCAATTTTGTCCTTCTCGGACCACAGGAAGTGCCCCAAAAGTGACCCCAAAGTTCAAAAGGTCACCAATGTTAAGTCAATGACGGCCTTTTCATACACTTTACTGAGGCCTTTTCAGCCATGCAAGTCCCGATTGACTTGCAACCACTCTTGCCTGAAAGCTGGCCACCCACCGAACGAGTGAGTCCAATTTTGTCCTTCTAGGACCACAGGAAGTGCCCCAAAAGTGACCCCAAAGTTCAAAAGGTCACCAATGTTAAGTCAATGACGGCCTTCTCATCAACTTTACTGAGGCCTTTTCAGCCATGCAAGTCCCGATTTACTTGCAACCACTTTTGCCTGAAAGCTGGCCACCCACCGAACGAGTGAGTCCAATTTTGTCCTTCTAGGACCACAGGAAGTGCCCCAAAAGTGACCCCAAAGTTCAAAAGGTCACCAATGTTAAGTCAATGACGGCCTTCTCATCAACTTTACTGAGGCCTTTTCAGCCATGCAAGTCCCGATTGACTTGCAACCACTTTTGCCTGAAAGCTGGCGTCCCACCGAACATGTGAGTTCAAAGTTGTCATCCTAGGACCACAGGAAGTGCCCCAAAAGTGACCCCAAAGTTCAAAAGTTGGCCAATGTATGAGGAACAAATTTACTGAGGCCTTTTCAGCCATGCAAGTCCCGATTGACTTGCAACCACTTTTGCCTGATAGCTGGCGTCCCACCGAACGTGTGAGTTCAATTTTGTCCTTCTCGGACCACAGGAAGTGCCCCAAAAGTGACCCCAAAGTTCAAAAGGTCACCAATGTTAAGTCAATGACGGCCTTTTCATACACTTTACTGAGGCCTTTTCAGCCATGCAAGTCCCGATTGACTTGCAACCACTCTTGCCTGAAAGCTGGCCACCCACCGAACGAGTGAGTCCAATTTTGTCCTTCTAGGACCACAGGAAGTGCCCCAAAAGTGACCCCAAAGTTCAAAAGGTCACCAATGTTAAGTCAATGACGGCCTTCTCATCAACTTTACTGAGGCCTTTTCAGCCATGCAAGTCCCGATTTACTTGCAACCACTTTTGCCTGAAAGCTGGCCACCCACCGAACGAGTGAGTCCAATTTTGTCCTTCTAGGACCACAGGAAGTGCCCCAAAAGTGACCCCAAAGTTCAAAAGGTCACCAATGTTAAGTCAATGACGGCCTTCTCATCAACTTTACTGAGGCCTTTTCAGCCATGCAAGTCCCGATTGACTTGCAACCACTTTTGCCTGAAAGCTGGCGTCCCACCGAACATGTGAGTTCAAAGTTGTCATCCTAGGACCACAGGAAGTGCCCCAAAAGTGACCCCAAAGTTCAAAAGTTGGCCAATGTATGAGGAACAAATTTACTGAGGCCTTTTCAGCCATGCAAGTCCCGATTGACTTGCAACCACTTTTGCCTGATAGCTGGCGTCCCACCGAACGTGTGAGTTCAATTTTGTCCTTCTCGGACCACAGGAAGTGCCCCAAAAGTGACCCCAAAGTTCAAAAGGTCACCAATGTTAAGTCAATGACGGCCTTTTCATACACTTTACTGAGGCCTTTTCAGCCATGCAAGTCCCGATTGACTTGCAACCACTCTTGCCTGAAAGCTGGCCACCCACCGAACGAGTGAGTCCAATTTTGTCCTTCTAGGACCACAGGAAGTGCCCCAAAAGTGACCCCAAAGTTCAAAAGGTCACCAATGTTAAGTCAATGACGGCCTTCTCATCAACTTTACTGAGGCCTTTTCAGCCATGCAAGTCCCGATTGACTTGCAACCACTTTTGCCTGAAAGCTGGCGTCCCACCGAACATGTGAGTTCAAAGTTGTCATCCTAGGACCACAGGAAGTTCCCCAAAAGTGACCCCAAAGTTCAAAAGTTGGCCAATGTATGAGGAACAAATTTACTGAGGCCTTTTCAGCCATGCAAGTCCCGATTTACTTGCAACCACTTTTGCCTGATAGCTGGCGTCCCACCGAACGTGTGAGTTCAATTTTGTCCTTCTCGGACCACAGGAAGTGCCCCAAAAGTGACCCCAAAGTTCAAAAGGTCACCAATGTTAAGTCAATGACGGCCTTTTCATACACTTTACTGAGGCCTTTTCAGCCATGCAAGTCCCGATTGACTTGCAACCACTTTTGCCTGAAAGCTGGCGTCCCACCGAACATGTGAGTTCAAAGTTGTCATCCTAGGACCACAGGAAGTGCCCCAAAAGTGACCCCAAAGTTCAAAAGGTCACCAATGTTAAGTCAATGACGGCCTTCTCATCAACTTTACTGAGGCCTTTTCAGCCATGCAAGTCCCGATTGACTTGCAACCACTTTTGCCTGAAAGCTGGCGTCCCACCGAACATGTGAGTTCAAAGTTGTCATCCTAGGACCACAGGAAGTGCCCCAAAAGTGACCCCAAAGTTCAAAAGTTGGCCAATGTATGAGGAACAAATTTACTGAGGCCTTTTCAGCCATGCAAGTCCCGATTGACTTGCAACCACTTTTGCCTGATAGCTGGCGTCGCACCGAACGTGTGAGTTCAATTTTGTCCTTCTCGGACCACAGGAAGTGCCCCAAAAGTGACCCCAAAGTTCAAAAGGTCACCAATGTTAAGTCAATGACGGCCTTTTCATACACTTTACTGAGGCCTTTTCAGCCATGCAAGTCCCGATTGACTTGCAACCACTCTTGCCTGAAAGCTGGCCACCCACCGAACGAGTGAGTCCAATTTTGTCCTTCTAGGACCACAGGAAGTGCCCCAAAAGTGACCCCAAAGTTCAAAAGGTCACCAATGTTAAGTCAATGACGGCCTTCTCATCAACTTTACTGAGGCCTTTTCAGCCATGCAAGTCCCGATTGACTTGCAACCACTTTTGCCTGAAAGCTGGCGTCCCACCGAACATGTGAGTTCAAAGTTGTCATCCTAGGACCACAGGAAGTGCCCCAAAAGTGACCCCAAAGTTCAAAAGTTGGCCAATGTATGAGGAACAAATTTACTGAGGCCTTTTCAGACATGCAAGTCCCGATTGACTTGCAACCACTTTTGCCTGATAGCTGGCGTCCCACCGAACGTGTGAGTTCAATTTTGTCCTTCTCGGACCACAGGAAGTGCCCCAAAAGTGACCCCAAAGTTCAAAAGGTCACCAATGTTAAGTCAATGACGGCCTTTTCATACACTTTACTGAGGCCTTTTCAGCCATGCAAGTCCCGATTGACTTGCAACCACTCTTGCCTGAAAGCTGGCCACCCACCGAACGAGTGAGTCCAATTTTGTCCTTCTAGGACCACAGGAAGTGCCCCAAAAGTGACCCCAAAGTTCAAAAGGTCACCAATGTTAAGTCAATGACGGCCTTCTCATCAACTTTACTGAGGCCTTTTCAGCCATGCAAGTCCCGATTGACTTGCAACCACTTTTGCCTGAAAGCTGGCGTCCCACCGAACATGTGAGTTCAAAGTTGTCATCCTAGGACCACAGGAAGTTCCCCAAAAGTGACCCCAAAATTCAAAAGTTGGCCAATGTATGAGGAACAAATTTACTGAGGCCTTTTCAGCCATGCAAGTCCCGATTGACTTGCAACCACTTTTGCCTGATAGCTGGCGTCCCACCGAACATGTGAGTTCAATTTTGTCCTTCTCGGACCACAGGAAGTGCCCCAAAAGTGACCCCAAAGTTCAAAAGGTCACCAATGTTAAGTCAATGACGGCCTTCTCATCAACTTTACTGAGGCCTTTTCAGCCATGCAAGTCCCGATTGACTTGCAACCACTTTTGCCTGAAAGCTGGCGTCCCACCGAACATGTGAGTTCAAAGTTGTCATCCTAGGACCACAGGAAGTGCCCCAAAAGTGACCCCAAAGTTCAAAAGTTGGCCAATGTATGAGGAACAAATTTACTGAGGCCTTTTCAGCCATGCAAGTCCCGATTGACTTGCAACCACTTTTGCCTGATAGCTGGCGTCCCACCGAACGTGTGAGTTCAATTTTGTCCTTCTCGGACCACAGGAAGTGCCCCAAAAGTGACCCCAAAGTTCAAAAGGTCACCAATGTTAAGTCAATGACGGCCTTTTCATACACTTTACTGAGGCCTTTTCAGCCATGCAAGTCCCGATTGACTTGCAACCACTCTTGCCTGAAAGCTGGCCACCCACCGAACGAGTGAGTCCAATTTTGTCCTTCTAGGACCACAGGAAGTGCCCCAAAAGTGACCCCAAAGTTCAAAAGGTCACCAATGTTAAGTCAATGACGGCCTTCTCATCAACTTTACTGAGGCCTTTTCAGCCATGCAAGTCCCGATTTACTTGCAACCACTTTTGCCTGAAAGCTGGCCACCCACCGAACGAGTGAGTCCAATTTTGTCCTTCTAGGACCACAGGAAGTGCCCCAAAAGTGACCCCAAAGTTCAAAAGGTCACCAATGTTAAGTCAATGACGGCCTTCTCATCAACTTTACTGAGGCCTTTTCAGCCATGCAAGTCCCGATTGACTTGCAACCACTTTTGCCTGAAAGCTGGCGTCCCACCGAACATGTGAGTTCAAAGTTGTCATCCTAGGACCACAGGAAGTGCCCCAAAAGTGACCCCAAAGTTCAAAAGTTGGCCAATGTATGAGGAACAAATTTACTGAGGCCTTTTCAGCCATGCAAGTCCCGATTGACTTGCAACCACTTTTGCCTGATAGCTGGCGTCCCACCGAACGTGTGAGTTCAATTTTGTCCTTCTCGGACCACAGGAAGTGCCCCAAAAGTGACCCCAAAGTTCAAAAGGTCACCAATGTTAAGTCAATGACGGCCTTTTCATACACTTTACTGAGGCCTTTTCAGCCATGCAAGTCCCGATTGACTTGCAACCACTCTTGCCTGAAAGCTGGCCACCCACCGAACGAGTGAGTCCAATTTTGTCCTTCTAGGACCACAGGAAGTGCCCCAAAAGTGACCCCAAAGTTCAAAAGGTCACCAATGTTAAGTCAATGACGGCCTTCTCATCAACTTTACTGAGGCCTTTTCAGCCATGCAAGTCCCGATTGACTTGCAACCACTTTTGCCTGAAAGCTGGCGTCCCACCGAACATGTGAGTTCAAAGTTGTCATCCTAGGACCACAGGAAGTTCCCCAAAAGTGACCCCAAAGTTCAAAAGTTGGCCAATGTATGAGGAACAAATTTACTGAGGCCTTTTCAGCCATGCAAGTCCCGATTTACTTGCAACCACTTTTGCCTGATAGCTGGCGTCCCACCGAACGTGTGAGTTCAATTTTGTCCTTCTCGGACCACAGGAAGTGCCCCAAAAGTGACCCCAAAGTTCAAAAGGTCACCAATGTTAAGTCAATGACGGCCTTTTCATACACTTTACTGAGGCCTTTTCAGCCATGCAAGTCCCGATTGACTTGCAACCACTTTTGCCTGAAAGCTGGCGTCCCACCGAACATGTGAGTTCAAAGTTGTCATCCTAGGACCACAGGAAGTGCCCCAAAAGTGACCCCAAAGTTCAAAAGGTCACCAATGTTAAGTCAATGACGGCCTTCTCATCAACTTTACTGAGGCCTTTTCAGCCATGCAAGTCCCGATTGACTTGCAACCACTTTTGCCTGAAAGCTGGCGTCCCACCGAACATGTGAGTTCAAAGTTGTCATCCTAGGACCACAGGAAGTGCCCCAAAAGTGACCCCAAAGTTCAAAAGTTGGCCAATGTATGAGGAACAAATTTACTGAGGCCTTTTCAGCCATGCAAGTCCCGATTGACTTGCAACCACTTTTGCCTGATAGCTGGCGTCGCACCGAACGTGTGAGTTCAATTTTGTCCTTCTCGGACCACAGGAAGTGCCCCAAAAGTGACCCCAAAGTTCAAAAGGTCACCAATGTTAAGTCAATGACGGCCTTTTCATACACTTTACTGAGGCCTTTTCAGCCATGCAAGTCCCGATTGACTTGCAACCACTCTTGCCTGAAAGCTGGCCACCCACCGAACGAGTGAGTCCAATTTTGTCCTTCTAGGACCACAGGAAGTGCCCCAAAAGTGACCCCAAAGTTCAAAAGGTCACCAATGTTAAGTCAATGACGGCCTTCTCATCAACTTTACTGAGGCCTTTTCAGCCATGCAAGTCCCGATTGACTTGCAACCACTTTTGCCTGAAAGCTGGCGTCCCACCGAACATGTGAGTTCAAAGTTGTCATCCTAGGACCACAGGAAGTGCCCCAAAAGTGACCCCAAAGTTCAAAAGTTGGCCAATGTATGAGGAACAAATTTACTGAGGCCTTTTCAGACATGCAAGTCCCGATTGACTTGCAACCACTTTTGCCTGATAGCTGGCGTCCCACCGAACGTGTGAGTTCAATTTTGTCCTTCTCGGACCACAGGAAGTGCCCCAAAAGTGACCCCAAAGTTCAAAAGGTCACCAATGTTAAGTCAATGACGGCCTTTTCATACACTTTACTGAGGCCTTTTCAGCCATGCAAGTCCCGATTGACTTGCAACCACTCTTGCCTGAAAGCTGGCCACCCACCGAACGAGTGAGTCCAATTTTGTCCTTCTAGGACCACAGGAAGTGCCCCAAAAGTGACCCCAAAGTTCAAAAGGTCACCAATGTTAAGTCAATGACGGCCTTCTCATCAACTTTACTGAGGCCTTTTCAGCCATGCAAGTCCCGATTGACTTGCAACCACTTTTGCCTGAAAGCTGGCGTCCCACCGAACATGTGAGTTCAAAGTTGTCATCCTAGGACCACAGGAAGTTCCCCAAAAGTGACCCCAAAATTCAAAAGTTGGCCAATGTATGAGGAACAAATTTACTGAGGCCTTTTCAGCCATGCAAGTCCCGATTGACTTGCAACCACTTTTGCCTGATAGCTGGCGTCCCACCGAACATGTGAGTTCAATTTTGTCCTTCTCGGACCACAGGAAGTGCCCCAAAAGTGACCCCAAAGTTCAAAAGGTCACCAATGTTAAGTCAATGACGGCCTTCTCATCAACTTTACTGAGGCCTTTTCAGCCATGCAAGTCCCGATTGACTTGCAACCACTCTTGCCTGAAAGCTGGCCACCCACCGAACGAGTGAGTCCAATTTTGTCCTTCTAGGACCACAGGAAGTGCCCCAAAAGTGACCCCAAAGTTCAAAAGGTCACCAATGTTAAGTCAATGACGGCCTTCTCATGAACTTTACTGAGGCCTTTTCAGCCATGCAAGTCCCGATTGACTTGCAACCACTTTTGCCTGAAAGCTGGCGTCCCACCGAACATGTGAGTTCAAAGTTGTCATCCTAGGACCACAGGAAGTGCCCCAAAAGTGACCCCAAAGTTCAAAAGTTGGCCAATGTATGAGGAACAAATTTACTGAGGCCTTTTCAGCCATGCAACTCCCGATTGACTTGCAACCACTTTTGCCTGATAGCTGGCGTCCCACCGAACGTGTGAGTTCAATTTTGTCCTTCTAGGACCACAGGAAGTGACCCAAAAGTGACCCCAAAGTTCAAAAGGTCACCAATGTTAAGTCAATGACGGCCTTCTCATCAACTTTACTGAGGCCTTTTCAGCCATGCAAGTCCCGATTTACTTGAAACCACTTTTGCCTGAAAGCTGGCCACCCACCGAACGAGTGAGTCCAATTTTGTCCTTCTAGGACCACAGGAAGTGCCCCAAAAGTGACCCCAAAGTTCAAAAGGTCACCAATGTTAAGTCAATGACGGCCTTCTCATGAACTTTACTGAGGCCTTTTCAGCCATGCAAGTCCCGATTGACTTGCAACCACTTTTGCCTGAAAGCTGGCGTCCCACCGAACATGTGAGTTCAATGTTGTCATTCTAAGACCACAGGAAGTGCCCCAAAAGTGACCTCAAACTTCAAAAGGTCACCAATGTTAAGTCAATGACGGCCTTCTCATCAACTTTACTGAGGCCTTTTCAGCCATGCAAGTCCCGATTGACTTGCAACCACTTTTGCCTGAAAGCTGGCGTCCCACCGACCATGTGAGTTCAATTTTGTCATTCTAGGACCACAGGAAGTGCCCCAAAAGTGACCCCAAAGTTCAAATGGTGGCCAATGTATGAGGAACAAATTTACTGAGGCCTTTTCAGACATGCAAGTCCCGATTGACTTGCAACCACTTTTGCCTGATAGCTGGCGTCCCACCGAACGTGTGAGTTCAATTTTGTCCTTCTCGGACCACAGGAAGTTCCCCAAAAGTGACCCCAAAGTTCAAAAGGTCACCAATGTTATGTCAATGACGGCCTTCTCATCAACTTTACTGAGGACTTTTCAGCCATGCAAGTCCCGATTGACTTGCAACCACTTTTGCCTGAAAGCTGGCGTCCCACCGAACATGTGAGTTCAAAGTTGTCATCCTAGGACCACAGGAAGTGCCCCAAAAGTGACCCCAAAGTTCAAAAGGTCACCAATGTTAAGTCAATGACGGCCTTCTCATCAACTTTACTGAGGCCTTTTCAGCCATGCAATGTCCCACTTTAATTGCAGTTTGGATGGAGAAACAGTGTTTTATCTGCCAAAATGCTGTTTATAGGTGGATTCACTGTTTTATGTGGCAAAACGCTGTTTCTGGCTGGAAACAGCGTTTTTTGCCTCTAAAGGTTGTTTAGAGGTCAGAATCACTGTTTTATGTGGCAAAACACTGTTTTTGGCTGGAAACAGCGTTTTTTGCCGTTAAAGGCTGTTTGGATGGAGAAACAGTGTTTTATCTGCCAAAATGCTGTTTATAGGTGGAATCACTGTTTTATGTGGCAAAATGCTGTTTGGAGAGAGAAACACTATTTTATGTGGCAAAATGCTGTTTTGTGGTGGAATCACTGTTTTATGTGGCAAAATGCTGTTTTGGGCTAGAAACAGCGTTTTTTGCCGTTAAAGGCTGTTTGGATGGAGAAACAGTGTTTTATCTGCCAAAATGCTGTTTATAGGTGGATTCACTGTTTTATGTGGCAAAATGCTGTTTCTGGCTGGAAACAGCGTTTTTTGCCTATAAAGGTTGTTTAGAGGTCAGAATCACTGTTTTATGTGGGAAAACACTGTTTTAGGCTGGAAACAGCGTTTTTTGCCGTTAAAGGCTGTTTGGATGGAGAAACAGTGTTTTATCTGCCAAAATGCTGTTTATAGGTGGAATCACTGTTTTATGTGGCAAAATGCTGTTTGGAGAGAGAAACACTGTTTTATGTGGCAAAATGCTGTTTTGTGGTGGAATCACTGTTTTATGTGGCAAAACGCTGTTTTGGGCTAGAAACAGCGTTTTTTGCCGTTAAAGGCTGTTTGGATGGAGAAACAGTGTTTTATCTGCCAAAATGCTGTTTATAGGTGGATTCACTGTTTTATGTGGCAAAATGCTGTTTCTGGCTGCAAACAGCGTTTTTTGCCTCTAAAGGTTGTTTAGAGGTCAGAATCACTGTTTTATGTGGCAAAACACTGTTTTAGGCTGGAAACAGCGTTTTTTGCCGTTAAAGGCTGTTTGGATGGAGAAACAGTGTTTTATCTGCCAAAATGCTGTTTATAGGTGGAATCACTGTTTTATGTGGCAAAATGCTGTTTGGAGAGAGAAACACTATTTTATGTGGCAAAATGCTGTTTTGTGGTGGAATCACTGTTTTATGTGGCAAAACGCTGTTTTGGGCTAGAAACAGCGTTTTTTGCCGTTAAAGGCTGTTTGGATGGAGAAACAGTGTTTTATCTGCCAAAATGCTGTTTATAGGTGGATTCACTGTTTTATGTGGCAAAATGCTGTTTCTGGCTGGAAACAGCGTTTTTTGCCTCTAAAGTTTGTTTAGAGGTCAGAATCACTGTTTTATGTGGGAAAACACTGTTTTAGGCTGGAAACAGCGTTTTTTGCCGTTAAAGGCTGTTTGGATGGAGAAACAGTGTTTTATCTGCCAAAATGCTGTTTATAGGTGGAATCACTGTTTTATGTGGCAAAATGCTGTTTGGAGAGAGAAACACTGTTTTATGTGGCAAAATGCTGTTTTGTGGTGGAATCACTGTTTTATGTGGCAAAACGCTGTTTTGGGCTAGAAACAGCGTTTTTTGCCGTTAAAGGCTGTTTGGATGGAGAAACAGTGTTTTATCTGCCAAAATGCTGTTTATAGGTGGATTCACTGTTTTATGTGGCAAAATGCTGTTTCTGGCTGCAAACAGCGTTTTTTGCCTCTAAAGGTTGTTTAGAGGTCAGAATCACTGTTTTATGTGGCAAAACACTGTTTTAGGCTGGAAACAGCGTTTTTTGCCGTTAAAGGCTGTTTGGATGGAGAAACAGTGTTTTATCTGCCAAAATGCTGTTTATAGGTGGTTTCACTGTTTTATGTGGCAAAATGCTGTTTCTGGCTGGAAACAGCGTTTTTTGCCTCTAAAGGTTGTTTAGAGGTCAGAATCACTGTTTTATGTGGCAAAACACTGTTTTAGGCTGGAAACAGCGTTTTTTGCCGTTAAAGGCTGTTTGGATGGAGAAACAGTGTTTTATCTGCCAAAATGCTGTTTATAGGTGGAATCACTGTTTTATGTGGCAAAATGCTGTTTGGAGAGAGAAACACTATTTTATGTGGCAAAATGCTGTTTTGTGGTGGAATCACTGTTTTATGTGGCAAAACGCTGTTTTGGGCTAGAAACAGCGTTTTTTGCCGTTAAAGGCTGTTTGGATGGAGAAACAGTGTTTTATCTGCCAAAATGCTGTTTATAGGTGGATTCACTGTTTTATGTGGCAAAATGCTGTTTCTGGCTGGAAACAGCGTTTTTTGCCTCTAAAGTTTGTTTAGAGGTCAGAATCACTGTTTTATGTGGGAAAACACTGTTTTAGGCTGGAAACAGCGTTTTTTGCCGTTAAAGGCTGTTTGGATGGAGAAACAGTGTTTTATCTGCCAAAATGCTGTTTATAGGTGGAATCACTGTTTTATGTGGCAAAATGCTGTTTGGAGAGAGAAACACTGTTTTATGTGGCAAAATGCTGTTTTGTGGTGGAATCACTGTTTTATGTGGCAAAACGCTGTTTTGGGCTAGAAACAGCGTTTTTTGCCGTTAAAGGCTGTTTGGATGGAGAAACAGTGTTTTATCTGCCAAAATGCTGTTTATAGGTGGATTCACTGTTTTATGTGGCAAAATGCTGTTTCTGGCTGCAAACAGCGTTTTTTGCCTCTAAAGGTTGTTTAGAGGTCAGAATCACTGTTTTATGTGGCAAAACACTGTTTTAGGCTGGAAACAGCGTTTTTTGCCGTTAAAGGCTGTTTGGATGGAGAAACAGTGTTTTATCTGCCAAAATGCTGTTTATAGGTGGTTTCACTGTTTTATGTGGCAAAATGCTGTTTCTGGCTGGAAACAGCGTTTTTTGCCTCTAAAGGTTGTTTAGAGGTCAGAATCACTGTTTTATGTGGCAAAACACTGTTTTAGGCTGGAAACAGCGTTTTTTGCCGTTAAAGGCTGTTTGGATGGAGAAACAGTGTTTTATCTGCCAAAATGCTGTTTATAGGTGGAATCACTGTTTTATGTGGCAAAATGCTGTTTGGAGAGAGAAACACTATTTTATGTGGCAAAATGCTGTTTTGTGGTGGAATCACTGTTTTATGTGGCAAAACGCTGTTTTGGGCTAGAAACAGCGTTTTTTGCCGTTAAAGGCTGTTTGGATGGAGAAACAGTGTTTTATCTGCCAAAATGCTGTTTATAGGTGGATTCACTGTTTTATGTGGCAAAATGCTGTTTCTGGCTGGAAACAGCGTTTTTTGCCTCTAAAGTTTGTTTAGAGGTCAGAATCACTGTTTTATGTGGGAAAACACTGTTTTAGGCTGGAAACAGCGTTTTTTGCCGTTAAAGGCTGTTTGGATGGAGAAACAGTGTTTTATCTGCCAAAATGCTGTTTATAGGTGGAATCACTGTTTTATGTGGCAAAATACTGTTTGGAGAGAGAAACACTATTTTATGTGGCAAAATGCTGTTTTGTGGTGGAATCACTGTTTTATGTGGCAAAACGCTGTTTTGGGCTAGAAATAGCGTTTTTTGCCGTTAAAGGCTGTTTGGATGGAGAAACAGTGTTTTATCTGCCAAAATGCTGTTTATAGGTGGATTCACTGTTTTATGTGGCAAAATGCTGTTTCTGGCTGCAAACAGCGTTTTTTGCCTCTAAAGGTTGTTTAGAGGTCAGAATCACTGTTTTATGTGACAAAACACTGTTTTAGGCTGGAAACAGCGTTTTTTGCCGTTAAAGGCTGTTTGGATGGAGAAACAGTGTTTTATCTGCCAAAATGCTGTTTATAGGTGGATTCACTGTTTTATGTGGCAAAATGCTGTTTCTGGCTGGAAACAGCGTTTTTTGCCTCTAAAGGTTGTTTAGAGGTCAGAATCACTGTTTTATGTGGCAAAACACTGTTTTAGGCTGGAAACAGCGTTTTTTGCCGTTAAAGGCTGTTTGGATGGAGAAACAGTGTTTTATGTGGCAAAATGCTGTTTATAGGTGGAATCACTGTTTTATGTGGCAAAATGCTGTTTGGAGAGAGAAACACTGTTTTATGTGGCAAAATGCTGTTTTGTGGTGGAATCACTGTTTTATGTGGCAAAACGCTGTTTTGGGCTAGAAACAGCGTTTTTTGCCGTTAAAGGCTGTTTGGATGGAGAAACAGTGTTTTATCTGCCAAAATGCTGTTTATAGGTGGATTCACTGTTTTATGTGGCAAAATGCTGTTTCTGGCTGCAAACAGCGTTTTTTACCTCTAAAGGTTGTTTAGAGGTCAGAATCACTGTTTTATGTGGCAAAACACTGTTTTAGGCTGGAAACAGCGTTTTTTGCCGTTAAAGGCTGTTTGGATGGAGAAACAGTGTTTTATCTGCCAAAATGCTGTTTATAGGTGGATTCACTGTTTTATGTGGCAAAATGCTGTTTCTGGCTGGAAACAGCGTTTTTTGCCTCTAAAGGTTGTTTAGAGGTCAGAATCACTGTTTTATGTGGGAAAACACTGTTTTAGGCTGGAAACAGCGTTTTTTGCCGTTAAAGGCTGTTTGGATGGAGAAACAGTGTTTTATCTGCCAAAATGCTGTTTATAGGTGGAATCACTGTTTTATGTGGCAAAATGCTGTTTGGAGAGAGAAACACTGTTTTATGTGGCAAAATGCTGTTTTGTGGTGGAATCACTGTTTTATGTGGCAAAACGCTGTTTTGGGCTAGAAACAGCGTTTTTTGCCGTTAAAGGCTGTTTGGATGGAGAAACAGTGTTTTATCTGCCAAAATGCTGTTTATAGGTGGAATCACTGTTTTATGTGGCAAAATGCTGTTTGGAGAGAGAAACACTGTTTTATGTGGCAAAATGCTGTTTTGTGGTGGAATCACTGTTTTATGTGGCAAAACGCTGTTTTGGGCTAGAAACAGCGTTTTTTGCCGTTAAAGGCTGTTTGGATGGAGAAACAGTGTTTTATCTGCCAAAATGCTGTTTATAGGTGGAATCACTGTTTTATGTGGCAAAATGCTGTTTCTGGCTGGAAACAGCGTTTTTTGCCTCTAAAGGTTGTTTAGAGGTCAGAATCACTGTTTTATGTGGGAAAACACTGTTTTAGGCTGGAAACAGCGTTTTTTGCCGTTAAAGGCTGTTTGGATGGAGAAACAGTGTTTTATCTGCCAAAATGCTGTTTATAGGTGGAATCACTGTTTTATGTGGCAAAATGCTGTTTGGAGAGAGAAATACTGTTTTATGTGGCAAAATGCTGTTTGGAGAGAGAAACACTGTTTTATGTGGCAAAATGCTGTTTGGAGAGAGAAACACTGTTTTATGTGGCAAAATGCTGTTTTGTGGTGGAATAACCGTTTTATGTGGCAAAATGCTGTTTCTGGCTG
This sequence comes from Centroberyx gerrardi, assembly GCF_048128805.1. Classification (NCBI taxonomy): domain Eukaryota; kingdom Metazoa; phylum Chordata; class Actinopteri; order Beryciformes; family Berycidae; genus Centroberyx; species Centroberyx gerrardi. The sequence continues at coordinate 160,596 of NW_027605200.1, forward strand.
GAAACGGCATTTTTTGCCTTTAAAGGCTGTTTTGATGGAGAAACAGTGTTTCATCTGCCAAAATGCTGTTTATAAGTGGAATCACTGTTTTATGTGGCAAAATGCTGTTTGGAGAGAGAAACACTGTTTAATGTGGCAAAATGCTGTTTTGTGGTGGAATCACTGTTTTATGTGGCAAAATCCTGTTTGGAGAGAGACACACTGTATTATGTGGCAAAATGGTGTTTTGTGGTGGAATCACTGTTTTATGTGGCAAAATACTGTTTTGGGGTGGAATGACTGTTTTATGTGGCAAAATGCTGTTTCTGGCTGGAAACAGCGTTTTTTGCGTTTAAAAGCAGTTTGGAGGCAGAATCACTGTTTTATGTGGTCAAATGCTGTTTGGAGAGAGAAACACTGTTTTATGTGGCAAAATGCTGTTTGGAGAGAGAAACACTGTTTTATGTGGCAAAATGCTGTTTTGTGGTGGAATGACTGTTTTATGTGGCAAAATGCTGTTTTGGGGTGGAATGACTGTTTTATGTGGCAAAATGCTGTTTGGAGAGAGAAACACTGTTTTATGTGGCAAAATGCTGTTTTGGGGTGGAATGACTGTTTTATGTGGCAAAATGCTGTTTGGAGAGAGAAACACTGTTTTATGTGGCAAAATGCTGTTTTATGGTGGAATCACTGTTTTATGTGGCAAAATGCTGTTTTGGGGTGGAATGACTGTTTTATGTGGCAAAATGCTGTTTGGAGAGAGAAACACTGTTTTATGTGGCAAAATGCTGTTTTGTGGTGGAATCACTGTTTTATGTGGCAAAATGCTGTTTTGGGGTGGAATGACTGTTTTATGTGGCAAAATGCTGTTTTGGGGTGGAATGACTGTTTTATGTGGCAAAATGCTGTTTGGAGAGAGAAACACTGTTTTATGTGGCAAAATGCTGTTTGGAGAGAGAAACACTATTTTATGTGGCAAAATGCTGTTTCGGGCTTGAAACGGCATTTTTTGCCTTTCAAGGCTGTTTGGATGGAGAAACAGTGTTTTATCTGCCAAAATGCTGTTTATAGGTGGAATCACTGTTTTATGTGGCAAAATGCTGTTTGGAGAGAGAAACACTGTTTTATGTGGCAAAATGCTGTTTGGAGAGAGAAACACTATTTTATGTGGCAAAATGCTGTTTTGTGGTGGAATCACTGTTTTATGTGGCAAAACGCTGTTTTGGGCTGGAAACAGCGTTTTTTGCCGTTAAAGGCTGTTTGGATGGAGAAACAGTATTTTATCTGCCAAAATGCTGTTTATAGGTGGATTCACTGTTTTATGTGGCAAAATGCTGTTTCTGGCTGGAAACAGCGTTTTTTGCCTCTAAAAGTTGTTTGGAGGTCAGAATCACTGTTTTATGTGGCAAAACGCTGTTTTAGGCTGGAAACAGCGTTTTTTGCCGTTAAAGGCTGTTTGGATGGAGAAACAGTGTTTTATCTGCCAAAATGCTGTTTATAGGTGGAATCACTGTTTTACGTGGCAAAATGCTGTTTGGAGAGAGAAACACTGTTTTATGTGGCAAAATGCTGTTTGGAGAGAGAAACACTATTTTATGTGGCAAAATGCTGTTTTGTGGTGGAATCACTGTTTTATGTGGCAAAACGCTGTTTCTGGCTGGAAACAGCGTTTTTTGCCTCTAAAAGTTGTTTGGAGGCAGAATCACTGTTTTATGTGGCAAAACGCTGTTTGGAAAGAGAAACACTATTTTATGTGGTAAAATGCTGTTTTGTGGTGGAATCACTGTTTTATGTGGCAAAACGCTGTGTGCCCCAAAAGTGACCCCAAAGTTCAAAAGGTCACCAATGTTAAGTCAATGACGGCCTTCTCATCAACTTTACTGAGGCCTTTTCAGCCATGCAAGTCCCAATTGACTTGCAACCACTTTTGCCTGAAAGCTGGCGTCCCACCGAATGAGTGAGTCCAATTTTGTCCTTCTAGGACCACAGGAAGTGCCCCAAAAGTGACCCCAAAGTTCAAAAGGTCACCAATGTTAAGTCAATGACGGCCTTCTCATGAACTTTACTGAGGCCTTTTCAGCCATGCAAGTCCCGATTGACTTGCAACCACTTTTGCCTGAAAGCTGGCGTCCCACCGAACATGTGAGTTCAAAGTTGTCATCCTAGGACCACAGGAAGTGCCCCAAAAGTGACCCCAAAGTTCAAAAGTTGGCCAATGTATGAGGAACAAATTTACTGAGGCCTTTTCAGCCATGCAAGTCCCGATTGACTTGCAACCACTTTTGCCTGATAGCTGGCGTCCCACCGAACGTGTGAGTTCAATTTTGTCCTTCTCGGACCACAGGAAGTGCCCCAAAAGTGACCCCAAAGTTCAAAAGGTCACCAATGTTAAGTCAATGACGGCCTTCTCATCAACTTTACTGAGGCCTTTTCAGCCATGCAAGTCCCGATTGACTTGCAACCACTTTTGCCTGATAGCTGGCGTCGCACCGAACGTGTGAGTTCAATTTTGTCCTTCTCGGACCACAGGAAGTGCCCCAAAAGTGACCCCAAAGTTCAAAAGGTCACCAATGTTAAGTCAATGACGGCCTTTTCATACACTTTACTGAGGCCTTTTCAGCCATGCAAGTCCCGATTGACTTGCAACCACTCTTGCCTGAAAGCTGGCCACCCACCGAACGAGTGAGTCCAATTTTGTCCTTCTAGGACCACAGGAAGTGCCCCAAAAGTGACCCCAAAGTTCAAAAGGTCACCAATGTTAAGTCAATGACGGCCTTCTCATCAACTTTACTGAGGCCTTTTCAGCCATGCAAGTCCCGATTGACTTGCAACCACTTTTGCCTGAAAGCTGGCGTCCCACCGAACATGTGAGTTCAAAGTTGTCATCCTAGGACCACACGAAGTTCCCCAAAAGTGACCCCAAAGTTCAAAAGTTGGCCAATGTATGAGGAACAAATTTACTGAGGCCTTTTCAGCCATGCAAGTCCCGATTGACTTGCAACCACTTTTGCCTGATAGCTGGCGTCCCACCGAACGTGTGAGTTCAATTTTGTCCTTCTCGGACCACAGGAAGTGCCCCAAAAATGACCCCAAAGTTCAAAAGGTCACCAATGTTAAGTCAATGACGGCCTTTTCATACACTTTACTGAGGCCTTTTCAGCCATGCAAGTCCCGATTGACTTGCAACCACTTTTGCCTGAAAGCTGGCGTCCCACCGAACATGTGAGTTCAAAGTTGTCATCCTAGGACCACAGGAAGTGCCCCAAAAGTGACCCCAAAGTTCAAAAGTTGGCCAATGTATGAGGAACAAATTTACTGAGGCCTTTTCAGCCATGCAAGTCCCGATTGACTTGCAACCACTTTTGCCTGATAGCTGGCGTCCCACCGAACGTGTGAGTTCAATTTTGTCCTTCTCGGACCACAGGAAGTGCCCCAAAAGTGACCCCAAAGTTCAAAAGGTCACCAATGTTAAGTCAATGACGGCCTTTTCATACACTTTACTGAGGCCTTTTCAGCCATGCAAGTCCCGATTGACTTGCAACCACTCTTGCCTGAAAGCTGGCCACCCACCGAACGAGTGAGTCCAATTTTGTCCTTCTAGGACCACAGGAAGTGCCCCAAAAGTGACCCCAAAGTTCAAAAGGTCACCAATGTTAAGTCAATGACGGCCTTCTCATCAACTTTACTGAGGCCTTTTCAGCCATGCAAGTCCCGATTGACTTGCAACCACTTTTGCCTGAAAGCTGGCGTCCCACCGAACATGTGAGTTCAAAGTTGTCATCCTAGGACCACAGGAAGTGCCCCAAAAGTGACCCCAAAGTTCAAAAGTTGGCCAATGTATGAGGAACAAATTTACTGAGGCCTTTTCAGACATGCAAGTCCCGATTGACTTGCAACCACTTTTGCCTGATAGCTGGCGTCCCACCGAACGTGTGAGTTCAATTTTGTCCTTCTCGGACCACAGGAAGTTCCCCAAAAGTGACCCCAAAGTTCAAAAGGTCACCAATGTTATGTCAATGACGGCCTTCTCATCAACTTTACTGAGGACTTTTCAGCCATGCAAGTCCCGATTGACTTGCAACCACTTTTGCCTGAAAGCTGGCGTCCCACCGAACATGTGAGTTCAAAGTTGTCATCCTAGGACCACAGGAAGTGCCCCAAAAGTGACCCCAAAGTTCAAAAGGTCACCAATGTTAAGTCAATGACGGCCTTCTCATCAACTTTACTGAGGCCTTTTCAGCCATGCAATGTCCCACTTTAATTGCAGTTTGGATGGAGAAACAGTGTTTTATCTGCCAAAATGCTTTTTATAGGTGGAATCACTGTTTTATGTGGCAAAATGCTGTTTCTGGCTGGAAACAGTGTTTTTTGCCTTTAAAGGCTGTTTGGATGGAGAAACAGTGTTTTATCTGCCAAAATGCTGTTTATAGGTGGAATCACTGTTTTATGTGGCAAAATGCTCTTTCTGGCTGGAAACAGCGTTTTTTGTCTTTAAAGGCTGTTTCGAGGGAGAATCACTGTTTTATGTGGCAAAATGCTGTTTATAGGTGGAATCACTGTTTTATGTGGCAAAATGCTGTTTCTGGCTGGAATCGGCGTTTTATGTGGCAAAATGCTGTTTCGGGCTGGAAATAGCGTTTTTTGCCTTTAAAGGCTGTTTCGAGGGAGAATCACTGTTTTATGTGGCAAAATGCTGTTTCGGGCTGGAAACAGCGTTTTTTGCCTTTAAAGGCTGTTTCGAGGGAGAATCATTGTTTTATGTGGCAAAATGCTGTTTATAGGTGGAATCGGCGTTTTATGTGGCAAAATGCTGTTTCGGGCTGGAATCGGTGTTTTATGTGGCAAAATGCTGTTTCGGGCTGGAAACAGCGTTTTTTGCCTTTAAAGGCTGTTTCGAGGGAGAATCACTGTTTTATGTGGCAAAATGCTGTTTCTGGCTGGAATCTGTGTTTTATGTGGCAAAATGCTGTTTCGGGCTGGAAACAGCGTTTTTTGCCTTTAAAGGCTGTTTCGAGGGAGAATCACTGTTTTATGTGGCAAAATGCTGTTTCGGGCTGGAAACAGCATTTTTTGCCTTTAAAGGCTGTTTCGAGGGAGAATCACTGTTTTATGTGGCAAAATGCTGTTTATAGGTGGAATCACTGTTTTATGTGGCAAAATGCTGTTTCTGGCTGGAATCGGCGTTTTATGTGGCAAAATGCTGTTTCGGGCTGGAAACAGCGTTTTTTGCCTTTAAAGGCTGTTTCGAGGGAGAATCACTGTTTTATGTGGCAAAATGCTGTTTCGGGCTGGAAACAGCATTTTTTGCCTTTAAAGGCTGTTTCGAGGGAGAATCACTGTTTTATGTGGCAAAATGCTGTTTATAGGTGGAATCACTGTTTTATGTGGCAAAATGCTGTTTCTGGCTGGAATCGGCGTTTTATGTGGCAAAATCCTGTTTCGGGCTGGAAACAGCGTTTTTTGCCTTTAAAGGCTGTTTCGAGGGAGAATCACTGTTTTATGTGGCAAAATGCTGCTTCGGGCAGGAAACAGCGTTTTTTGCCTTTAAAGGCTGTTTCGAGGGAGAATCATTGTTTTATGTGGCAAAATGCTGTTTATAGGTGGAATCGGCGTTTTATGTGGCAAAATGCTGTTTCGGGCTGGAAACAGCGTTTTTTGCCTTTAAAGGCTGTTTCGAGGGAGAATCATTGTTTTATGTGGCAAAATGCTGTTTATAGGTGGAATCGGCGTTTTATGTGGCAAAATGCTGTTTCGGGCTGGAATCGGTGTTTTATGTGGCAAAATGCTGTTTCGGGCTGGAAACAGCGTTTTTTGCCTTTAAAGGCTGTTTCGAGGGAGAATCACTGTTTTATGTGGCAAAATGCTGTTTATAGGTGGAATCACTGTTTTATGTGGCAAAATGCTGTTTCTGGCTGGAATCGGCGTTTTATGTGGTAAAATGCTGTTTCGGGCTGGAAACAGCGTTTTTTGCATTTAAAGGCTGTTTCGAGGGAGAATCACTGTTTTATGTGGCAAAATGCTGTTTCGGGCTGGAAACAGCATTTTTTGCCTTTAAAGGCTGTTTCGAGGGAGAATCACTGTTTTATGTGGCAAAATGCTGTTTATAGGTGGAATCACTGTTTTATGTGGCAAAATGCTGTTTCTGGCTGGAATCTGTGTTTTATGTGGCAAAATGCTGTTTCGGGCTGGAAACAGCGTTTTTTGCCTTTAAAGGCTGTTTCGAGGGAGAATCACTGTTTTATGTGGCAAAATGCTGTTTCGGGCTGGAAACAGCATTTTTTGCATTTAAAGGCTGTTTCGAGGGAGAATCACTGTTTTATGTGGCAAAATGCTGTTTATAGGTGGAATCACTGTTTTATGTGGCAAATGCTGTTTCTGGCTGGAATCGGCGTTTTATGTGGCAAAATGCTGTTTCGGGCTGGAAACAGCATTTTTTGCCTTTAAAGGCTGTTTCGAGGGAGAATCACTGTTTTATGTGGCAAAATGCTGTTTATAGGTGGAATCACTGTTTTATGTGGCAAAATGCTGTTTCTGGCTGGAATCGGCGTTTTATGTGGCAAAATGCTGTTTCGGGCTGGAAACAGCATTTTTTGCCTTTAAAGGCTGTTTCGAGGGAGAATCACTGTTTTATGTGGCAAAATGCTGTTTCGGGCTGGAAACAGCGTTTTTTGCCTTTAAAGGCTGTTTCGAGGGAGAATCACTGTTTTATGTGGCAAAATGCTGTTTCTGGCTGGAATCGGCGTTTTATGTGGCAAAATGCTGTTTCGGGCTGGAAACAGCATTTTTTGCCTTTAAAGGCTGTTTCGAGGGAGAATCACTGTTTTATGTGGCAAAATGCTGTTTCGGGCTGGAAACAGCGTTTTTTGCCTTTAAAGGCTGTTTCGAGGGAGAATCACTGTTTTATGTGGCAAAATGCTGTTTATAGGTGGAATCACTGTTTTATGTGGCAAAATGCTGTTTCTGGCTGGAATCGGCGTTTTATGTGTCAAAATGCTGTTTCGGGCTGGAAACAGCGTTTTTTGCATTTAAAGGCTGTTTCGAGGGAGAATCACTGTTTTATGTGGCAAAATGCTGTTTCGGGCTGGAAACAGCATTTTTTGCCTTTAAAGGCTGTTTCGAGGGAGAATCACTGTTTTATGTGGCAAAATGCTGTTTATAGGTGGAATCACTGTTTTATGTGGCAAAATGCTGTTTCTGGCTGGAATCTGTGTTTTATGTGGCAAAATGCTGTTTCGGGCTGGAAACAGCGTTTTTTGCCTTTAAAGGCTGTTTCGAGGGAGAATCACTGTTTTATGTGGCAAAATGCTGTTTATAGGTGGAATCACTGTTTTATGTGGCAAAATGCTGTTTCTGGCTGGAATCGGCGTTTTATGTGGCAAAATGCTGTTTCGGGCTGGAAACAGCGTTTTTTGCCTTTAAAGGCTGTTTCGAGGGAGAATCACTGTTTTATGTGGCAAAATGCTGTTTCGGGCTGGAAACAGCGTTTTTTGCCTTTAAAGGCTGTTTCGAGGGAGAATCACTGTTTTATGTGGCAAAATGCTGTTTATAGGTGGAATCGGCGTTTTATGTGGCAAAATGCTGTTTCGGGCTGGAATCGGTGTTTTATGTGGCAAAATGCTGTTTCGGGCTGGAAACAGCGTTTTTTGCCTTTAAAGGCTGTTTCGAGGGAGAATCACTGTTTTATGTGGCAAAATGCTGTTTCTGGCTGGAATCTGTGTTTTATGTGGCAAAATGCTGTTTCGGGCTGGAAACAGCGTTTTTTGCCTTTAAAGGCTGTTTCGAGGGAGAATCACTGTTTTATGTGGCAAAATGCTGTTTATAGGTGGAATCACTGTTTTATGTGGCAAAATGCTGTTTCTGGCTGGAATCGGCGTTTTATGTGGCAAAATGCTGTTTCGGGCTGGAAACAGCGTTTTTTGCCTTTAAAGGCTGTTTCGTAGGGAGAATCACTGTTTTATGTGGCAAAATGCTGTTTCGGGCTGGAAACAGCATTTTTGCCTTTAAAGGCTGTTTCGAGGGAGAATCACTGTTTTATGTGGCAAAATGCTGTTTATAGGTGGAATCACTGTTTTATGTGGCAAAATGCTGTTTCTGGCTGGAATCGGCGTTTTATGTGGCAAAATGCTGTTTCGGGCTGGAAACAACGTTTTTGCCTTTAAAGGCTGTTTCGAGGGAGAATCACTGTTTTATGTGGCAAAATGCTGTTTCTGGCTGGAATCGGCGTTTTATGTGGCAAAATGCTGTTTCTGGCTGGAATCGGCGTTTTATGTGGCAAAATGCTGTTTCGGGCTGGAAACAGCGTTTTTTGCATTTAAAGGCTGTTTCGAGGGAGAATCACTGTTTTATGTGGCAAAATGCTGTTTCGGGCTGGAAACAGCATTTTTTGCCTTTAAAGGCTGTTTCGAGGGAGAATCACTGTTTTATGTGGCAAAATGCTGTTTATAGGTGGAATCACTGTTTTATGTGGCAAAATGCTGTTTCTGGCTGGAATCTGTGTTTTATGTGGCAAAATGCTGTTTCGGGCTGGAAACAGCGTTTTTTTGCCTTTAAAGCTGTTTCGAGGGAGAATCACTGTTTTATGTGGCAAAATGCTGTTTCGGGCTGGAAACAGCATTTTTTGCCTTTAAAGGCTGTTTCGAGGGAGAATCACTGTTTTATGTGGCAAAATGCTGTTTATAGGTGGAATCACTGTTTTATGTGGCAAAATGCTGTTTCTGGCTGGAATCTGTGTTTTATGTGGCAAAATGCTGTTTCGGGCTGGAAACAGCGTTTTTTGCCTTTAAAGGCTGTTTCGAGGGAGAATCACTGTTTTATGTGGCAAAATGCTGTTTCGGGCTGGAAACAGCGTTTTTTGCCTTTAAAGGCTGTTTCGAGGGAGAATCATTGTTTTATGTGGCAAAATGCTGTTTATAGGTGGAATCGGCGTTTTATGTGGCAAAATGCTGTTTCGGGCTGGAAACAGCGTTTTTTGCCTTTAAAGGCTGTTTCGAGGGAGAATCACTGTTTTATGTGGCAAAATGCTGTTTCGGGCTGGAAACAGCATTTTTTGCCTTTAAAGGCTGTTTCGAGGGAGAATCACTGTTTTATGTGGCAAAATGCTGTTTATAGGTGGAATCACTGTTTTATGTGGCAAAATACTGTTTCTGGCTGGAATCGGCGTTTTATGTGGCAAAATGCTGTTTCTGGCTGGAATCGGCGTTTTATGTGGCAAAATGCTGTTTCGGGCTGGAAATAGCGTTTTTTTGCCTTTAAAGGCTGTTTCGAGGGAGAATCACTGTTTTATGTGGCAAAATGCTGTTTCGGGCTGGAAACAGCATTTTTTGCCTTTAAAGGCTGTTTCGAGGGAGAATCACTGTTTTATGTGGCAAAATGCTGTTTCGGGCTGGAAACAGCGTTTTTTGCCTTTAAAGGCTGTTTCGAGGGAGAATCACTGTTTTATGTGGCAAAATGCTGTTTATAGGTGGAATCACTGTTTTATGTGGCAAAATGCTGTTTTCTGGCTGGAATCGGCGTTTTATGTGTCAAAATGCTGTTTCGGGCTGGAAACAGCGTTTTTTGCATTTAAAGGCTGTTTCGAGGGAGAATCACTGTTTTATGTGGCAAAATACTGTTTCGGGCTGGAAACAGCATTTTTTGCCTTTAAAGGCTGTTTCGAGGGAGAATCACTGTTTTATGTGGCAAAATGCTGTTTATAGGTGGAATCACTGTTTTATGTGGCAAAATGCTGTTTCTGGCTGGAATCTGTGTTTTATGTGGCAAAATGCTGTTTCGGGCTGGAAACAGCGTTTTTTGCCTTTAAAGGCTGTTTCGAAGGAGAATCACTGTTTTATGTGGCAAAATGCTGTTTCGGGCTGGAAACAGCGTTTTTTGCCTTTAAAGGCTGTTTCGAGGGAGAATCACTGTTTTATGTGGCAAAATGCTGTTTATAGGTGGAATCACTGTTTTATGTGGCAAAATGCTGTTTCTGGCTGGAATCGGCGTTTTATGTGTCAAAATGCTGTTTCGGGCTGGAAACAGCGTTTTTGCATTTAAAGGCTGTTTCGAGGGAGAATCACTGTTTTATGTGGCAAAATACTGTTTCGGGCTGGAAACAGCATTTTTTGCCTTTAAAGGCTGTTTCGAGGGAGAATCACTGTTTTATGTGGCAAAATGCTGTTTATAGGTGGAATCACTGTTTTATGTGGCAAAATGCTGTTTCTGGCTGGAATCTGTGTTTTATGTGGCAAAATGCTGTTTCGGGCTGGAAACAGCGTTTTTTGCCTTTAAAGGCTGTTTCGAAGGAGAATCACTGTTTTATGTGGCAAAATGCTGTTTCGGGCTGGAAACAGCGTTTTTTGCCTTTAAAGGCTGTTTCGAGGGAGAATCACTGTTTTATGTGGCAAAATGCTGTTTATAGGTGGAATCACTGTTTTATGTGGCAAAATGCTGTTTCTGGCTGGAATCGGCGTTTTATGTGGCAAAATGCTGTTTCGGGCTGGAAATAGCGTTTTTTGCCTTTAAAGGCTGTTTCGAGGGAGAATCACTGTTTTATGTGGCAAAATGCTGTTTCGGGCTGGAAACAGCGTTTTTTGCCTTTAAAGGCTGTTTCGAGGGAGAATCATTGTTTTATGTGGCAAAATGCTGTTTATAGGTGGAATCGGCGTTTTATGTGGCAAAATGCTGTTTCGGGCTGGAATCGGTGTTTTATGTGGCAAAATGCTGTTTCGGGCTGGAAACAGCGTTTTTTGCCTTTAAAGGCTGTTTCGAGGGAGAATCACTGTTTTATGTGGCAAAATGCTGTTTCGGGCTGGAATCGGTGTTTTATGTTGCAAAATGCTGTTTCGGGCTGGAAACAGCGTTTTTTGCCTTTAAAGGCTGTTTCGAGGGAGAATCACTGTTTTATGTGGCAAAATGCTGTTTCTGGCTGGAATCTGTGTTTTATGTGGCAAAATGCTGTTTCGGGCTGGAAACAGCGTTTTTTGCCTTTAAAGGCTGTTTCGAGGGAGAATCACTGTTTTATGTGGCAAAATGCTGTTTATAGGTGGAATCACTGTTTTATGTGGCAAAATGCTGTTCTGGCTGGAATCGGCGTTTTATGTGGCAAAATGCTGTTTCGGGCTGGAAACAGCGTTTTTTGCCTTTAAAGGCTGTTTCGAGGAGAATCACTGTTTTATGTGGCAAAATGCTGTTTCGGGCTGGAAACAGCATTTTTTGCCTTTAAAGGCTGTTTCGAGGGAGAATCACTGTTTTATGTGGCAAAATGCTGTTTATAGGTGGAATCACTGTTTTATGTGGCAAAATGCTGTTTCTGGCTGGAATCGGCGTTTTATGTGGCAAAATGCTGTTTCGGGCTGGAAACAACGTTTTTTGCCTTTAAAGGCTGTTTCGAGGGAGAATCACTGTTTTATGTGGCAAAATGCTGTTTCTGGCTGGAATCGGCGTTTTATGTGGCAAAATGCTGTTTCTGGCTGGAATCGGCGTTTTATGTGGCAAAATGCTGTTTCGGGCTGGAAACAGCGTTTTTTGCATTTAAAGGCTGTTTCGAGGGAGAATCACTGTTTTATGTGGCAAAATGCTGTTTCGGGCTGGAAACAGCATTTTTTGCCTTTAAAGGCTGTTTCGAGGGAGAATCATTGTTTTATGTGGCAAAATGCTGTTTATAGGTGGAATCGGCGTTTTATGTGGCAAAATGCTGTTTCGGGCTGGAAACAGCGTTTTTTTGCCTTTAAAGGCTGTTTCGAGGGAGAATCACTGTTTTATGTGGCAAAATGCTGTTTCGGGCTGGAAACAGCATTTTTGCCTTTAAAGGCTGTTTCGAGGGAGAATCACTGTTTTATGTGGCAAAATGCTGTTTATAGGTGGAATCACTGTTTTATGTGGCAAAATACTGTTTCTGGCTGGAATCGGCGTTTTATGTGGCAAAATGCTGTTTCTGGCTGGAATCGGCGTTTATGTGGCAAAATGCTGTTTCGGGCTGGAAATAGCGTTTTTTGCCTTTAAAGGCTGTTTCGAGGGAGAATCACTGTTTTATGTGGCAAAATGCTGTTTCGGGCTGGAAACAGCATTTTTTGCCTTTAAAGGCTGTTTCGAGGGAGAATCACTGTTTTATGTGGCAAAATGCTGTTTCGGGCTGGAAACAGCGTTTTTTGCCTTTAAAGGCTGTTTCGAGGGAGAATCACTGTTTTATGTGGCAAAATGCTGTTTATAGGTGGAATCACTGTTTTATGTGGCAAAATGCTGTTTCTGGCTGGAATCGGCGTTTTATGTGTCAAAATGCTGTTTCGGGCTGGAAACAGCGTTTTTTGCATTTAAAGGCTGTTTCGAGGGAGAATCACTGTTTTATGTGGCAAAATACTGTTTCGGGCTGGAAACAGCATTTTTTGCCTTTAAAGGCTGTTTCGAGGGAGAATCACTGTTTTATGTGGCAAAATGCTGTTTATAGGTGGAATCACTGTTTTATGTGGCAAAATGCTGTTTCTGGCTGGAATCTGTGTTTTATGTGGCAAAATGCTGTTTCGGGCTGGAAACAGCGTTTTTTGCCTTTAAAGGCTGTTTCGAAGGAGAATCACTGTTTTATGTGGCAAAATGCTGTTTCGGGCTGGAAACAGCGTTTTTTGCCTTTAAAGGCTGTTTCGAGGGAGAATCACTGTTTTATGTGGCAAAATGCTGTTTATAGGTGGAATCACTGTTTTATGTGGCAAAATGCTGTTTCTGGCTGGAATCGGCGTTTTATGTGTCAAAATGCTGTTTCGGGCTGGAAACAGCGTTTTTTGCATTTAAAGGCTGTTTCGAGGGAGAATCACTGTTTTATGTGGCAAAAATACTGTTTCGGGCTGGAAACAGCATTTTTTGCCTTTAAAGGCTGTTTCGAGGGAGAATCACTGTTTTATGTGGCAAAATGCTGTTTATAGGTGGAATCACTGTTTTATGTGGCAAAATGCTGTTTCTGGCTGGAATCTGTGTTTTATGTGGCAAAATGCTGTTTCGGGCTGGAAACAGCGTTTTTTGCCTTTAAAGGCTGTTTCGAAGGAGAATCACTGTTTTATGTGGCAAAATGCTGTTTCGGGCTGGAAACAGCGTTTTTTGCCTTTAAAGGCTGTTTCGAGGGAGAATCACTGTTTTATGTGGCAAAATGCTGTTTATAGGTGGAATCACTGTTTTATGTGGCAAAATGCTGTTTCTGGCTGGAATCGGCGTTTTATGTGGCAAAATGCTGTTTCGGGCTGGAAATAGCGTTTTTCGCCTTTAAAGGCTGTTTCGAGGGAGAATCACTGTTTTATGTGGCAAAATGCTGTTTCGGGCTGGAAACAGCGTTTTTTGCCTTTAAAGGCTGTTTCGAGGGAGAATCATTGTTTTATGTGGCAAAATGCTGTTTATAGGTGGAATCGGCGTTTTATGTGGCAAAATGCTGTTTCGGGCTGGAATCGGTGTTTTATGTGGCAAAATGCTGTTTCGGGCTGGAAACAGCGTTTTTTGCCTTTAAAGGCTGTTTCGAGGGAGAATCACTGTTTTATGTGGCAAAATGCTGTTTCTGGCTGGAATCTGTGTTTTATGTGGCAAAATGCTGTTTCGGGCTGGAAACAGCGTTTTTTGCCTTTAAAGGCTGTTTCGAGGGAGAATCACTGTTTTATGTGGCAAAATGCTGTTTCGGGCTGGAAACAGCATTTTTTGCCTTTAAAGGCTGTTTCGAGGGAGAATCACTGTTTTATGTGGCAAAATGCTGTTTATAGGTGGAATCACTGTTTTATGTGGCAAAATGCTGTTTCTGGCTGGAATCGGCGTTTTATGTGGCAAAATGCTGTTTCGGGCTGGAAACAGCGTTTTTTGCCTTTAAAGGCTGTTTCGAGGGAGAATCACTGTTTTATGTGGCAAAATGCTGTTTCGGGCTGGAAACAGCATTTTTTGCCTTTAAAGGCTGTTTCGAGGGAGAATCACTGTTTTATGTGGCAAAATGCTGTTTATAGGTGGAATCACTGTTTTATGTGGCAAAATGCTGTTTCTGGCTGGAATCGGCGTTTTATGTGGCAAAATGCTGTTTCGGGCTGGAAACAGCATTTTTTGCCTTTAAAGGCTGTTTCGAGGGAGAATCACTGTTTTATGTGGCAAAATGCTGTTTCGGGCTGGAAACAGCGTTTTTTGCCTTTAAAGGCTGTTTCGAGGGAGAATCACTGTTTTATGTGGCAAAATGCTGTTTCTGGCTGGAATCGGCGTTTTATGTGGTAAAATGCTGTTTCGGGCTGGAAACAGCATTTTTTGCCTTTAAAGGCTGTTTCGAGGGAGAATCACTGTTTTATGTGGCAAAATGCTGTTTCGGGCTGGAAACAGCGTTTTTTGCCTTTAAAGGCTGTTTCGAGGGAGAATCACTGTTTTATGTGGCAAAATGCTGTTTATAGGTGGAATCACTGTTTTATGTGGCAAAATGCTGTTTCTGGCTGGAATCGGCGTTTTATGTGTCAAAATGCTGTTTCGGGCTGGAAACAGCGTTTTTTGCATTTAAAGGCTGTTTCGAGGGAGAATCACTGTTTTATGTGGCAAAATGCTGTTTCGGGCTGGAAACAGCATTTTTTGCTTTAAAGGCTGTTTCGAGGGAGAATCACTGTTTTATGTGGCAAAATGCTGTTTATAGGTGGAATCACTGTTTTATGTGGCAAAATGCTGTTTCTGGCTGGAATCTGTGTTTATGTGGCAAAATGCTGTTTCGGGCTGGAAACAGCGTTTTTTGCCTTTAAAGGCTGTTTCGAGGGAGAATCACTGTTTTATGTGGCAAAATGCTGTTTATAGGTGGAATCACTGTTTTATGTGGCAAAATGCTGTTTCTGGCTGGAATCGGCGTTTTATGTGGCAAAATGCTGTTTCGGGCTGGAAACAGCGTTTTTTGCATTTAAAGGCTGTTTCGAGGGGAGAATCACTGTTTTATGTGGCAAAATGCTGTTTCGGGCTGGAAACAGCATTTTTTGCCTTTCAAGGCTGTTTCGAGGGAGAATCACTGTTTTTATGTGGCAAAATGCTGTTTATAGGTGGAATCACTGTTTTATGTGGCAAAATGCTGTTTCTGGCTGGAATCTGTGTTTATGTGGCAAAATGCTGTTTCGGGCTGGAAACAGCGTTTTTTGCCTTTAAAGGCTGTTTCGAGGGAGAATCACTGTTTTATGTGGCAAAATGCTGTTTATAGGTGGAATCACTGTTTTATGTGGCAAAATGCTGTTTCTGGCTGGAATCGGCGTTTTATGTGGCAAAATGCTGTTTCGGGCTGAAATAGCGTTTTTTGCCTTTAAAGGCTGTTTCGAGGGAGAATCACTGTTTTATGTGGCAAAATGCTGTTTCGGGCTGGAAACAGCGTTTTTTGCCTTTAAAGGCTGTTTCGAGGGAGAATCATTGTTTTATGTGGCAAAATGCTGTTTATAGGTGGAATCGGCGTTTTATGTGGCAAAATGCTGTTTCGGGCTGGAAACAGCGTTTTTTGCCTTTAAAGGCTGTTTCGAGGGAGAATCACTGTTTTATGTGGCAAAATGCTGTTTCGGGCTGGAAACAGCATTTTTTGCCTTTAAAGGCTGTTTCGAGGGAGAATCACTGTTTTATGTGGCAAAATGCTGTTATAGGTGGAATCACTGTTTTATGTGGCAAAATGCTGTTTATAGGTGGAATCACTGTTTTATGTGGCAAAATGCTGTTTCTGGCTGGAATCTGTGTTTTATGTGGCAAAATGCTGTTTCGGGCTGGAAACAGCGTTTTTTGCCTTTAAAGGCTGTTTCGAGGGAGAATCACTGTTTTATGTGGCAAAATGCTGTTTCGGGCTGGAAACAGCGTTTTTTGCCTTTAAAGGCTGTTTCGAGGGAGAATCATTGTTTTATGTGGCAAAATGCTGTTTATAGGTGGAATCGGCGTTTTATGTGGCAAAATGCTGTTTCGGGCTGGAAACAGCGTTTTTTGCCTTAAAGGCTGTTTCGAGGGAGAATCACTGTTTTATGTGGCAAAATGCTGTTTCGGGCTGGAAACAGCATTTTTTGCCTTTAAAGGCTGTTTCGAGGGAGAATCACTGTTTTATGTGGCAAAATGCTGTTTATAGGTGGAATCACTGTTTTATGTGGCAAAATACTGTTTCTGGCTGGAATCGGCGTTTTATGTGGCAAAATGCTGTTTCTGGCTGGAATCGGCGTTTTATGTGGCAAAATGCTGTTTCGGGCTGGAAATAGCGTTTTTTGCCTTTAAAGGCTGTTTCGAGGGAGAATCACTGTTTTATGTGGCAAAATGCTGTTTCGGGCTGGAAACAGCAAAATGCTGTTTATAGGTGGAATCACTGTTTTATGTGGCAAAATACTGTTTCTGGCTGGAATCGGCGTTTTATGTGGCAAAATGCTGTTTCTGGCTGGAATCGGCGTTTTATGTGGCAAAATGCTGTTTCGGGCTGGAAACAGCATTTTTTGCCTTTAAAGGCTGTTTCGAGGGAGAATCACTGTTTTATGTGGCAAAATGCTGTTTATAGGTGGAATCACTGTTTTATGTGGCAAAATGCTGTTTCTGGCTGGAATCTGTGTTTTATGTGGCAAAATGCTGTTTCGGGCTGGAAACAGCGTTTTTTGCCTTTAAAGGCTGTTTCGAGGGAGAATCACTGTTTTATGTGGCAAAATGCTGTTTCGGGCTGGAAACAGCATTTTTTGCCTTTAAAGGCTGTTTCGAGGGAGAATCACTGTTTTATGTGGCAAAATGCTGTTTATAGGTGGAATCACTGTTTTATGTGGCAAAATGCTGTTTCTGGCTGGAATCTGTGTTTTATGTGGCAAAATGCTGTTTCGGGCTGGAAACAGCGTTTTTTGCCTTTAAAGGCTGTTTCGAGGGAGAATCACTGTTTTATGTGGCAAAATGCTGTTCGGGCTGGAAACAGCGTTTTTGCCTTTAAAGGCTGTTTCGAGGGAGAATCATTGTTTTATGTGGCAAAATGCTGTTTATAGGTGGAATCGGCGTTTTATGTGGCAAAATGCTGTTTCGGGCTGGAAAACAGCGTTTTTTGCCTTTAAAGGCTGTTTCGAGGGAGAATCACTGTTTTATGTGGCAAAATGCTGTTTCGGGCTGGAAACAGCATTTTTTGCCTTTAAAGGCTGTTTCGAGGGAGAATCACTGTTTTATGTGGCAAAATGCTGTTTATAGGTGGAATCACTGTTTTATGTGGCAAAATGCTGTTTATAGGTGGAATCACTGTTTTATGTGGCAAATGCTGTTTCTGGCTGGAATCTGTGTTTTATGTGGCAAAATGCTGTTTCGGGCTGGAAACAGCGTTTTTTGCCTTTAAAGGCTGTTTCGAGGAGAATCACTGTTTTATGTGGCAAAATGCTGTTTCGGGCTGGAAACAGCGTTTTTTGCCTTTAAAGCTGTTTCGAGGGAGAATCATTGTTTTATGTGGCAAAATGCTGTTTATAGGTGGAATCGGCGTTTTATGTGGCAAAATGCTGTTTCGGGCTGGAAACAGCGTTTTTTGCCTTTAAAGGCTGTTCGAGGGAGAATCACTGTTTTATGTGGCAAAATGCTGTTTCGGGCTGGAAACAGCATTTTTTGCCTTTAAAGGCTGTTTCGAGGGAGAATCACTGTTTTATGTGGCAAAATGCTGTTTCGGGCTGGAAACAGCATTTTTTGCCTTTAAAGGCTGTTTCGAGGGAG